>NC_136381.1:2875248-3117748 GCF_965140285.1 Lepidochelys kempii | reverse complement strand
GCCAAAAAAGAATTTGAAGAACAGCTTGCCAAAGACTCAAAAAGTAACAGCAAAAAAATGTTTAAGTACATCAGAAGCAGGAAGCCTGCTAAACAACCAGTGGGGCCAGTGGATGATCTAGATGCTAAAGGAGCACTCAAGGACAATAAGGCCATTGGGGAGAAACTAAATGAATTCTTTGCATCCATCTTCACAGCTGAGGATGTGAGGGAGATTCCCAAACCTGAGCCATGGTTTTTAGGTGACAAATCTGAGGAACTGTCCCAGATTGAGGTGTCTTTAGAGGAGGTTTTGGAACAAACTGATACACTAAACAGTAATAAGTCACCAGGACCAGAGCTCTGAAGGAACTCAAATGTGATATTGCAGGACTACTAACTAGTCTGTAACCTATCATTTAAATCAGCTTCTGTACCAAATGACTGGAGGATAGGTAATGTGACACCAATTTTTAAAAAGGGCTCCAGAGGTGATCCCGGTAATTACAGGCCGGTAAGCCGGACTTCAGTACCGGGCAAACTGATTGAAACTATAGTCAAGAACAAAATTGTCAGATACATAGATGTATGTAATTTGTTGGGGAAGAGTCAACATGGTGTTTGTAAAGGGAAATCATGCCTCACCAATGTTCTAGAATTCTTTGAGGACAACAAGCATATGGACGAGGGGGATATAGTGTACTTAGATTTTCAGATAAGTCCCAGGTAGACTGCAAGGAGCTACAAAAGGATCTCTCAAAACTGGGTGACTGGGCAACAAAATGGCAGATGAAATTCAGTGTTGATAAATGCAAAGTAATGCACATTGGAAAGCATAATCCCAACTATACATATAAAATGATGAGGTCTAAATTAGGTGTTTCCACTCAAGAAAGAAATCTTGGAGTCATTGTGGACAGTTCTCTGAAAACATCCACTCAATGTGCAGCGGCAGTCAAAAAAGTGAACAGAATATTAAGAATCATTAAGAAAAGGATAGATAAGACACAAAATATCATATTGCCTCTATATAAATCCATGATACGCCCACATCCTGAATACTGCGTGCAGATGTGGTCGCCCCATCTCAAAAAAGATATACTGGAATTGGAAAAGGTGCGGAAAATGGCAACAAAAATGATTAGGGGTATGGAACGGCTGCTATATGAGGAGAGATTAATAAGACTGGGACTTTTCAGCTTGGAAAAGCGATGACTAAGGGGGGATATGATAGAGGTCTATAAAATCATGACTGGTGTGGAGAAAGTAAATAAGTGTTATTTACTCCTTCTCATAACACAAGAACTAGGGGTCACCAAATGAAATTAATAGGTAGCAGGTTTAAAACAAACAAAAGGAAATATTTCTTCATACAACGCACAGTCAACTTGTGGAACTCCTTGCCAGAGGATGTTGTGAAGGCCAAGACTATAACAGGGTTCAAAAAAGAACTAAATACATTCATGGAGGATTGGTCCATCGATGGCTATTAGCCAGGATGGGCAGGGATGGTGCCCCTAGCCTCTGTTTGCCAGAAGCTGAGAATGGGCGACAAGGAATGGATCACTTGATGGTTACCTGTTCTGTTCATTCCCTCTGGAGCACCTGGCATTGGCCACTGTGGGAAGACAGGATACTGAGCTAGTTGGACCTTTGGTCTGACCCAGTATGGCTGTTTTATGTTCTATGTTCTTATCTATTACAAGAACTCATGGACTGCCTTTCAAGTACCTTCAGACATTTGCTCTCACCGTCAGCATCAAGAAATGGTTGTATTAAGACAGGGGGTTCCACAAGATCCTTCAATTACCTTAAATGCAAAACCAGCTAGAAGTAGTCCAAAAGTCATAGAATCATAGAATATCAGGGTTGGAAGGGACCTCAGGAGGTCATCTAGTCCAACCCCCTGCTCAAAAGCAGGACCCATCCCCAATAAAACCATCCCAGCCAAGGCTTTGTCAAGCCTGACCTTAAAAACTTCTAAGGAAGGAGATTCCACCACCTCCCTAGGCAACGCATTCCAGTGTTTCACCACCCTCCTAGTGAAAAAGTTTTTCCTAATATCCAACCTAAACCTCCCCCACTGCAACTTGAGACCATTACTCCTTGTCCTGTCCTCTTCCTCCACTGAGAATAGTCTAGAACCATCCTCTCTGGAACTACCTCTCAGGTAGTTGAAAGCAGCTATCAAATCCCCCCTCATTCTTCTCTTCCGCAGACTAAACAATCCCAGTTCCCTCAGCCTCTCCTCATAAGTCATGTGTTCCAGACCCCTAATCATTTTTGTTGCCCTTCGCTGGACTCTCTCCAATTTATCCATATCCTTCTTGTAGTGTGGGGCCCAAAACTGGACACAGTACTCCAGATGAGGCCTCATCAATGTGGAATAGAGGGGGACGATCACGTCCCTTGATCTGCTCGCTATGCCCCTACTTATACATCCCAAAATGCCATTGGCCTTCTTGGCAACAAGGGCACACTGTTGACTCATATCCAGCTTCTCGTCCACTGTCACCCCTAGGTCCTTTTCCACAGAACTGCTGCCTAGCCATTCGCTCCCTAGTCTGTAGCTGTGCATTGGGTTCTTCCGTCCTAAGTGCAGGACCCTGCACTTATCCTTATTGAACCTCATCAGATTTCTTTTGGCCCAATCCTCCAATTTGTCTAGGTCCCTCTGTATCCTATCCCTGCCCTCCAGCGTATCTACCACTCCTCCCAGTTTAGTATCATCCGCAAATTTGCTGAGAGTGCAATCCACACCATCCTCCAGATCATTTATGAAGATATTGAACAAAACCGGCCCCAGGACCGACCCCTGGGGCACTCCACTTGACACTGGCTGCCAACTAGACATGGAGCCATTGATCACTACCCGTTGAGCCCGACAATCTAGCCAACTTTCTACCCACCTTATAGTGCATTCATCCAGCCCATACTTCTTTAACTTGCTGACAAGAATACTGTGGGAGACCGTGTCAAAAGCTTTGCTAAAGTCAAGAAACAATACATCCACTGCTTTCCCTTCATCCACAGAACCAGTAATCTCATCATAGAAGGCGATTAGATTAGTCAGGCATGACCTTCCCTTGGTGAATCCATGCTGTCTGTTCCTGATCACTTTCCTCTCATGTAAGTGCTTCAGGATTGATTCTTTGAGGACCTGCTCCATGATTTTTCCGGGGACTGAAGTGAGGCTCACTGGCCTGTAGTTCCCAGGATCCTCCTTCTTCCCTTTTTTAAAGATTGGCACTACATTAGCCTTTTTCCAGTCATCCGCAACTTCCCCCGTTCGCCACGAGTTTTCAAAGATAATGGCCAATGGCTCTGCAATCACAGCCGCCAGTTCCTTTAGCACTCTCAGATGCAACTCGTCCGGCCCCATGGACTTGTGCACGTCCAGCTTTTCTAAATAGTCCCTAACCACCTCTTTCTCCACAGAGGGCTGGCCATCTATTCCCCATGTAGTGATGCACAGTGCAGCAGTCTGGGAGCTGACCTTGTTCATGAAGACAGAGGCAAAAAAAGCATTGAGTACATTAGCTTTTTCCACATCCTCTGTCACTAGGTTGCCTCCCTCATTCATTAAGGGGCCCACACTTTCCTTGGCTTTCTTCTTGTTGCCAACATACCTGAAGAAACCCTTCTTGTTACTCTTAACATCTCTCGCTAGCTGCAGCTCCAGGTGCGACTTGGCCCTCCTAATTTCATTCCTACATGCCTGAGCAATATTTTTATACTCTTCCCTGGTCATATGTCCAAACTTCCACTTCTTGTAAGCTTCTTTTTTATGCTTAAGATCCGCTAGGATTTCACCGTTAAGCCAAACTGGTCGCCTGCCATATTTACTATTCTTTCGACACATCGGGATGGTTTGTCCCTGTAACCGCAACAGGGATTCCTTGAAATACAGCCAGCTCTCCTGGACTCCTTTCCCCTTCATGTTAGTCCCCCAGAGGATCCTACCCATCCGTTCCCTGAGGGAGTCGAAGTCTGCTTTCCTGAAGTCCAGGGTCCGTATCCTGCTGCTTACCTTTCTTCCCTGTGTCAGGATCCTGAACTCAACCAACTCATGGTCACTGCCTCCCAGATTCCCATCCACTTTTGCTTCCCCCACTAATTCTTCCCAGTTTGTGAGCAGCAGGTCAAGAAAAGCTCCCCCCCTAGTTGGCTCCTCTAGCACTTGTACCAGGAAATTGTCCCCTGTGCCTTCCAAAAACTTCCTGGATTGTCTATGCACCGCTGTATTGTTCTCCCAGCAGATATCAGGAAAATTAAAGTCACCCATGAGAACCAGGGCATGCGATCTAGTAGCTTCCGCGAGCTGCTGAAAGAAAGCCTCATCCACCTCATCCCCCTGGTCCGGTGGTCTATAGCAGACTCCCACCACTACATTTAGGTCCAGCTATTTAGGTTCTACAGGGACCACCAACCTCTCACTGGATGACGAACTAAATGTTCACATTGGAAAGGCTGCCACCACCTTTAGCAGATTAACTAAAAGAGGACGGAATAACTCAAAGCTGACCATCAAGACCAAAATGCTAGTGTACCAAGCCTGCAGCCTTGGCACTCTCGTGTATGGCGGGGAAACATGGACAACTTATGCTCATTAGGAGAAAAGGTAGAACTGTTTCCACCTATGTTGTTTACACTGCATACTAAACACCAAATGGCAGGATAAAGTCACCAAGTCACCAGTGCAGAGGTTCTTCAAAGGGCAAATTTCTCAACTGTGACAGCCCTGCTCAAGCAAAGACAACTGTGACGGCTGGGCCATTTGAGTAGGTTGGAAGACGGACGCATACCCAAGGACATGCTATATGGGGAGCTCTCAGAGGGAACAAGAACAACAGGACGTCCCAAACTTCGCTATAAACACACATGCAAGCGAGATATGAAGGAATTTGGAATTGATCCTGACCAATGGGAAATCTTGGCAAGTGATCATAACAAGTGGCACCATCGTCTCCATCAGGGTATCAAAGACCATGACAGGAGCTGGCCCCTACAGCTTGAAGAGAAAAGAGCCCATAGGAAGCAAGCAGCTCCCAACCGAGATAGATACATTTGTAATTACTGCCAAAGATCATGCAAATCTCGGATTGGACTATTCAGTCACTTGCGACATTGCAAACCATCTACATCATAGGCTGCAATCCCCACCGTCCCTCGCAGACGAAAGGATACCAACTTGCTGAAAAGCTTGGTGAGGAAACCAGCAACCAAAGAGGTGGTAGCTGGATGTACTCAGCCCATGCTAAAGCTTGATCGGATCAGTAACTGTCTCTCAAACATGTGAGGAACACAAAAGCCACTCTTGATCAAAAGAAACGTCTTTCTTCCCAGTTCTTCCTTGACATTTGTGCTGCAGTGTCCCTCTTTATCCTTTAATCGACTAATATTTATTCTAGGAACATAGGAAATACATAAGAATGGCCATACAGGGTCAGACCAAAGGTCCATCTAGCCCAGTATCCTGTCTTCAGACAGTGGCCAGTGGCAGGTGCCCCGCGGGAATGAACAGAACAGGTAATCATCAAGTGATTCATTCCTTGTCGCCCATTCCCAGCTTCTGGCAAACAGAGGCTAGGGACACCACCCCTGCCCATCCTGGCTAATAGCCATTGATGGACCTACCCTCCATGAATTTATCTAGTTCTTTTTTGAATTGACATAGTATTGTCCACATAGTACAGTATTCTTGCCTCAAGCGGTGACCTACGGCAGATATTTCATAGGAAAGGAAAGTGAAAATCCTCATGATCTACCCAATTGTGCAATACTGGGGGGCCGGGTCTCTCCAGATCCCAGTTAGTGCTCATTTAACACTCCAGAGCAGGAGGCCTGATAAGCCTACTATCAGAGCTTTGAACAAGGCCGATAATTAGCTATTTTGTTGACAATTCATTGACACTCCTTTAGGACATTAGCAGTGCAAAGGTCGGAGATGGAACAGACACATTCAGTTATCATGCCTGTTCCCTGCCACCTAGTCAGAATCCCTCCAGAGCTCTGTCCAGTCCATTTCCAAGGCACGCCGAGAAGGAGCTCTCACCACCTCCCTTGGAAGAGCCTCTTCCTAGTGGGAAGCTTTTACTGACAGTCAGCCTACATTTGAGTTTCCTTCAGTTATTCCTGATTGTCCAGTGGCCCTTCCCCCATTAACCAGAACAGCTCCTCTCCTTCCATGGGATTTATAGCACTTCCCTGTCACCATCATTCCTCTCTGCATTCAGGTTCACACAAAGTCCCATCTCTTCTCCTTTAGTGTTTCTAAAGTCCGCTCAGCAGGGCACAACCTTCCTCATCTTGCACCCCCAGCAACCTCCCTCCTTAAGGCGACCACACTGTACCACTATTCATCTCTACAATGGTGCTGGTTACTCCCATTTCAGGCCTAATTAATCAAACCCAAAGAAAACACAACTGCGACATGACTGACCAGCACTCTTTGTAAATACAAGAGGACGCCAGCTAGCCATGCCCCGAGTATCTGAACCACCTTGAGCCACTAGCATCTCCTTTTCCAAGTACTCCCATTATCCAAATGGCTGTGGAGCTGCTCAAGCTGTTTGAATAATCAGGATGCTAAAGTGGTTTCCTCTTTCCTTGCTATTTTCTGCTACCTACCCCAACCCCTTATTACTGCTTCATCATGTGGGGTATTTTGTTTGCTTGGTTCTCTGTAGATCAAAAGATCCCAGGGTAGGACCCTTGTCTTCTTACTGGTCTGCAAAATACCAAACACACCAGTGCTGGTAGATAAATATTAACTAATCCTGATCTGGCAGTTGTGTGTCGCCTCGTAGTCAGGCACTACAGATTTCATACTTTAACCTGACCTCAGTGCTATCCTCATTATTGATTCCTATTCTATAAGGTTTATTTCCAATTACAGCTCTCTGATTGATACTCAGTTGTAATTAAAAAAGAATAGTTCCTTTACCAGGGCTGGCAGGGAAGGCCCAGGCAGAACTGCACTGACTTGGATAACTTATTTCCCTGTCCAGCTCTCCTCTGTTACAGAACCTACTTTTTTCCATTCAAGGGAGGAATGGGGGGTTTCAGTAGGCACCACGACAAGCATTATTGGCTCCCTAGGTGGAAGCCTCTAAGCTACAAGAATGAATATGCTAGGGAGTGAACTCCCCTCTCAGCCCCAAGGTGACTCCACCACATCAGGGAGGAGGCACACTGTACTGCCAATGTGGAAGAGGTTTGCCCTGCTGCGACCACTGGTGTAGGGAAGTCTTTGGTTTTCCACCAAGCGTGGAAACATCTGGCACAAACGTTAAAAGCAACTTGCCTAAAGCCATGCAGCATATCAATGGCAGAGCTGAAAAGAATCCAGAAGTGCTGGTTCAATCCAGAGCTAACTGCACTGTCCCTCCAGAGGTTTTGGGGGAGAATTTCTTTAAGGACAGGTAGGAGTGTCACAGCAGTAATCTATCTCATGACACACAGTCTGGTAAGGGCTGAGCCTTGGCTGCCAGTGGGGTTGGGAGAGCAATCCCATGAGAATGAGATCTCCTGTTCCCTACAAGAGAACACGTCTCCTTGCTGCTTTGTGAAGCTAACCCAGGGAGGGCCTGAGGGAATGGTCATGCCATGAGGTACAGGTCTCTCACACTTCAGTATCAACCACTGAGGGTGGAAACTGCAGCACTCCTCAGAACAGAAAGGGCCGACATTCAGCAATCATTGTATCAAGGAGGAAGCTAACGCCTGCCAGAAACTTACACAACGCAACAAAAAGAACCAAGAGAAAACAAGCAAAGAATCCTGCCTGTGGAAACAGTAAACACCCATTCCCAGTGTTTGCGTGCTGAGGGGAACCGGTAAATACTGACACAGCCTCCCACGGAGCTATTCTTTCAGGCTGAAAGATGTTAAGGGCTTTGCGGTGTCAGGGAGACAGCAGGTCAGACCTGGTGGAAACTGGGGATTTATAAAAAGGAGACCAAGTGAGTCGGGGGGGGAAAGGAAACGAAGAACCCAGCAAAAGTCCTGTCTGAAATAAGCCAGAACATACAGTATCGATATCTGCAGTCACAGTACTGTCTCAGGCTGTAAGCTTATTACACTGCACAAGATATTCAGGGTCAGGCCAGGTCAGCACATGTACAGGAGATCTTCAAGAGGAAAGGATTCCGGTAATTCAGTAGATAGCACTCCCCTCTCCCCGTCAATACTGAAGTAGTGCTCAGCCCAGCACTAGGGGGGCACTGTATGCTAGATGAGACATACGCAGGGCCAATGCTTGTGGTTAAAGATCCCATGGCTCAATGCTTGTGGTTAAAGATCCCATGGCCCTTTTCATAGAATATGCAAGTTGTGCTGTCCCTGGTGTCTTGGCCAAATTCCACAACTTAAGTGAGAAAAAAAATTGGGTTTGTGCCCTTTTTATATGGACAAAGCAGCACTGGTAGGTTTCTTCCCCAGAAGAGGCCACAAGGAGGGGGTGGGGATGGAGAAGAACCTGGTAGCTGGAGAATTACTGAAGTGATGCGATCAAAGGACCACGAGAGGAAAATGTGAACAGGGGAGGGGGAAAGGACTTTTGGTCAGACTGTTTACACCACCTACTGGAGCACAATGAGTCAAAAGCACTTGGGAGGAAGGAAGCCTTTGCCAGGGGTTCAACATTCCCATGGCTTCAAGCAAGGTTCACAGTGTGCATCCCTGGAGACCGAGTTCTCCCGCAAAACCAGGGGAGCAGAGTTGATATTTCTGGGTTTTAAAATTGAAGATTTTTTTTAAAGAAGCACAAGGCTAATTACCCGCCTTTGGCAGGTCTCCTGTCATTTGTGTTGGACAAATTATTGTTCCATGTCCTAGTCTGTAGTGCAGTGGTGCTGTGTGCTGTTAAAGCAGTGGCATTTGGTCCACACAGGTATGGCTGCATTTCAGTGCTGGCCGAAGTAATCCTTGTAGTATCATTTGTAGCACTTTAGGATCTATATAAATGCAAAGTACTTTTTTTTTTTTTTTTTAAAGCTGGTCTTCAATAGTTAAGGGATTGATTCCAGCTCCTGGGAATTTTGAGGTACTTCACCTCCATTTCTGTAATGAAGGCAAGAGAATTCTGCAGACTCCCTATCCTGGAGACCTGCACCATTTCAAGGTTAAATATTACAGCGTGACGAGCACTGCTTGGCCCTGATGCAGTTCAGTGTGTCCAATGTCAACTGGCATGGCACACACACACACAGCACTCCCCTCAAACCATTGCAGAGCCTTTGCACTCCAGAATCTAGCCTTCATTTCCTGCACAGCCGCTCAGAAAAGAGACATAGCAGCAGGTGTATGGCTGGCAGCAGAATGATGCGCACACTTTGTTTCTGTTATAAATTTATACACAGTAATAAATTAAGTTATTATTATAAAGTAATATGATCTTATCTTTTGTTTCCAGTGCTTTGGTTGGTACTTCGTGCTCCCGAGGCTTAAGTCCAATGAATGCTTACAGCTGGCTCCATCCTGGCTGAGGATCCACACACATGACTGCTCAGCAGAGCTGGCTGGAAGGGAGCTTGTGACATCACGAATGGCAGCACCCTCAGCCTCCCACAGCTGGGGAGCAGTCTGCTCCCCCACTCCATCCCAGATCTATGGCTGTGGGTTTCCTGGCCCCCAACGGCAGGAAGCCTGAACATGAATAACTTGTGATCTTTAGGAGAAACCACTGTGGGAAATCGCGCCACTCTAGTCATGATTTTGCACTGGGTATATTTTACAGAACTGTTTAGCAAAATCAAAAATTTAAAGGAGATTAAATATTTCTTCACTTCTATAAAAAATAAGAGACAACCCTGGCCTAATGGCCTCTGCATTCTCCAGTGTCCTAATCTGTATCACCTGATTTGAGCTCCTGCTGGGAAGTGTCACTACAAAAGCTGCTTCCATAAAATAGCAACAAGGATTACTGAGAACTGGCCCAAGCCTTCATTTTAAATATGCTCCAAAACAGGCTGATTTACTATAAGAGTTTTGCTGTAAGCCCACATCTCATCACCACCAAACACAGATTTTACATTAGAACGTCAGTTAGTATGAAAGTTTCATATTTGATATTTTTTTCTTAGAGATTTTTAGATAGAGTTAGATGTAGCTATTGTGCAAAGTTAAAATATTTTTAAAAACAGGAGATCTTAAAACAGAGTGAACAAAGCAAAGAAACACAGGGGGGCTTTTCCAGAAAGCAATAGCTGCAGAGAAGTGGCCCAAATGTGTTGAGGAAGTTGGTGCTAGATGAGCAGAAGGAGTGAGGGAAGAGAAGACGTAGAGAGATAAGGCACAGACAGAAGGGCTGTGAGATCAACTGAATCATGTCTCGGAAGTACATTAAAGTGAATGGTATGATCAGGTTAAAAATCATATTTAAAAATAAATGAGTCTCCCTCGTGTTACCAGCCAGAGATCATTGAGACAAACAATTATCATTTCTCATCATTGGTACTAGAGCAGCACCAGCAGACCCAACCAAAATAAGGGCCACACCGTTCTATGCACTGTGCAGAAGATATGTAATAATAAAGGCTACAGTTTTGTCACCAATAGTTTTAGTAAAAAGAACAGGAGGACTTGTGGCACCTAGAGACTAACAAATTTATTTGAGCGTAAGCTTTCGTGAGCTACAGCTCACTTCATAGTGAAAATCATGGACAGGTCATGGGCAATAAAGAAAAATTCACTAGCCGTGACCTGTCCATGACTTTTACTAAAAATATCTGTGACAAAATGGGGATCAGTGGATCCCCACACCACCTGCAGCGGAACAGCTGAGCAGCGGCTGGAAGCTGTGCGGCCATCACCGCCTGCAGCAGCTGGGGGCTGCGGGGAAACCCTGTCGCCTGCAGTTCTGGGGATCCTGTGCTGCCCACAGGGGCTGAGAGCTCGGGGGTTCCCCGCTGCCTGCAGTGGCTGGGAGCTGCAGGGATCTTCTGCCGCCCACAGCTCCGGGGGCCCCTAATGCCGACCACGGCCAGGAGCTCGGGGCTTCCCTCACTGCCCGCAGCTCCGTGGGCCCTTGCTGCCCACAGGGGTAACCCCTGCCACCCATGGGAGCTGCGGGGTTCCCCCACCACCCAAAGCACCAGGGCACCCACCACCCGTGGCAGCAGTGATCTTCAGGGGTTCCCCCGCTGCCTCTGGCAGCCTCCAGAGCTCCTGGCACCAGCAGGCGGTGGGGGACCCTGCAGTTCCCAACCACCGCAGGCTGAAGTCATGGAGGTCAGTGGAAGTCACGGATTCCGTAATAAGTGTAATAACTTAGTCATAAGTGACAGTCCCCACCCCAAAGAACTTACAAGCTAAACAGGCAAGACAGAAAAGGATGAGGGGGGGGGAGAAAAAAGTGAAAGCGACTTCCCCCAGATAGCACAGCAAGTCAGTCACGACAACAGAACGCAGGTTTCCTGAGTTCCAATCTAGTGCCTTATACATGGGACAATGATGCCTCTTTATGCTGTTTGTTTACTTCCAGCATGTCACCCATTTTGGATAATTGAAATGTACTACCCAGTTTCCCTTTCAGGGTTCGCATGCCCTAGAACACGGATGTAATGTTTGGGTTGCAAATGCAGCAGGGATACTTTTGACAAGAGGCTTTGCCTTGGTGGTTTCTGCGTTTTTTCAATTAAAAGGATCGTGGTAGCGTGGCTACTAGTCTCAGCTTTTGTAAAAGCTCATTTGTACCAAAACCTAAACTTGGGGGACAAATCTGATCTGACAGCAGGCCATGAAAACCCAGGGAGGATCATATTGAACTGGATTATGGAATTACTGTCATCCATTAGATTCTTCAATTCCGATCACAGCCTATTTTAGATTCTTTCATTTCCAAAATTGGTACTGAATGGACCATACGGATGGAAACAAAAATGCCAGATACAGTGCACATTTATTGTCTATCGCATATATTCTTAAATATACAGTGCAAGAATATGTACAGTATGCGCCAGTACTGTTTCTGCACTTTTGTTTTAAATATTGTTTTAGTTTTCTACACACAGGGCTTTAGTTTCGATGCTATTTTGAAGAGGTCATTCGTTACTGTAAGGAAAGGATCGAACTTCACTCAGCAGGTGGAAGAGGGAACATTATGATGCCATGAAAGATTCGCAACAAGGCCAGAGGGAGTTGGGTGCCAAACTTTCCGACCACGTCTACATTAGGAAGGGCTTGCTGGCATAGCTGTCGTGGCAAATCCTCCTACAGCGGAGAGACAGCTGATACCAGAAAGAGTTCTTCTGCCAGCATAGCTTATACCAGTTCCCCAAGCAAAATAAGGTATACTGGGGAAAGGGCCTTTTCAACAGGATAAATACTTCTACACTAGGACTAGCCTACCTTGCTATGCTACCAAGCAAAACTTTTAAGTGCAGATGACCAGGCCGCACTGACTTTCAAGAACTTAAAATCTAAGCCAGATGCTCTCAAAGTGCCGAGTTACATAGTCATGGAGTTGTCGAGTCACTACAGCCCTGGACGAGATAAACGGGGCAGGTGACACCTCTCAGAGTTATTGTTCCAGACTCTGCAGCCACAGGCAGATGACATTACTTCAAGTTTACACTTGGGTCATATTTTTTCCATAACCCTCAGGAGTGGACAATTTTTTTAAATGACTCGTCAGAGTCTGGAGCACAATTCTACTGCACCAGGGTGAATTCCACAACAAATCCAGTGACCATGGAATTGCAGATTACACAGGGCCCTGCACAGAGCTACCGTGACTACTAAATAAGTATGAACCCTTGTGATGTATAAATATAAACCATGGTTAAAGACGACCACATCTCCTATTTCCTTTTTATTATTTGTATTAGGTAGTCTGGGTCCCACTGTGGTAGGCTCTGTACAGACATATAGACAAAAATGATCCCTGCCCCAAAAGCTGACAATCTAGAGACAAAACGCAACTGGTGGGTGAAACAAGCCAGCAAGGAGGCAGGATGAAGTTACAATTATACAAACTTGTGCACCAGCTGTAAGTATTTTGTGTGCATAGTTTTGAGTAGCAGCAGTAGTCTCCACTCAGCTGCCTAGAACTGCTTACAAGCTCATTCTAAAGCAAGCGTGCAGAGAGGGCCTTCGGCCATTAGAAACCCACACAAATAGGCCGTAAGGCAGCACATGTCTGTCTCTAGCGTTCTCCCCCTCTCCTCCACAAATCAGCTTCAGGCTGGGTTTCGAATTTCCTCCTTCAGACCCTTTTGTTTCTGCCTCTTCTCCACCTGATCCTCGGCCTACGTTTCTAGCTCCCCTTTTGATCCCACTCTCCCCACATTCTTAGGGTGACAAAGAAAGAAGGTTGATGCACTTCCAAGGTCCTCCCTATTTTCTCCATTTACCCCATCCAGGCCCCGCAAGCGAGTCCCCTCCCTCAGAGAGGATGGATGGATTTAGCTACTGTTGCAGTTCTGTCAGAGAGACAGAGGAAGTCCTAAACAGGACATAAGAGGTAAGTATCCTTCCCGTAGGGGCAGAGTGCTTTACCAGGCCTTGCCAGCACAGGAAGTGAGGGACCCAGCTCAGTCCACAAGATCTGCCACTAGACTCTTCTGCTTGGGTGCCCTGGGCCCACTCTCCCTCAGCTCTTCACTCCCCCTTCTGTTAGTCACCACTTATTCCCCATCTCCTCTCTGTCCCAAGTATAAAGCCCATAAAGGAATTTTCCTTTAAAGGATTTTACACCCAGGACAACATAAGAAATTACTGGGAGTATTAACAGCCACCAAGGCTTTATCAACACACACATTCACCAGGCTAGGCTGCTCTGAGAGACACCTTCATTCCAGTCTGTCCTACAAACATGTTTCCTCATGGTCCACAAAAAGTGAGATAATTTTTTTTTTTAAAATAAATTGTGATTACTATATCGTCCCTCTCTCCGGATTTCCCAGTAGGCCCCATCCTTTGAATCTCTCACATTGGGCTCTCAGAGGCAAGGACTGGCTATTTTTGGATCTTGCACAGCAGTGACCATATTGTGAATGCTAAACAAATAATCACCAGATCAAACCCTATACATCTTGCCCATCACTCCAACATCCTCCTCAAATGCCCATCAGAGCAAATGAGTCAACAGTGTGCCCTTGTTGCCAAGAAGGCCAATGGCATTTTGGGATGTATATGTAGGGGCATTGCCAGCAGATCGAGGGACGTGATCGTTCCCCTCTATTCGACATTGGTGAGGCCTCATCTGGAGTACTGTGTCCAGTTTTGGGCCCCTCACTACAAGAAGTATGTGGAAAAATTGGTAAGAGTCCAGCGGAGGGCAACAAAAATGATTAGGGGACTGGAACACATGACTTATGAGGAGAGGCTGAGGGAACTGGGATTGTTTAGTCTACGGAAGAGAAGAATGAGGGGGGATTTGATAGCTGCTTTCAACTCCCTGAAAGGGGGTTCCAAAGATGATGGATCTAGACTGTTTTCAGTGGTAGCTGATGACAGAACAAGGAGTAATGGTCTCAAGTTGCAGTGGGGGAGGTTTAGGTTGGATATTAGGAAAAACTTTTTCACTAGGAGAGTGGTGAAACACTGGAATGCATTACCTAGGGAGGTGGTGGAATCTCCTTCCTTAGATATTTTTAAGGTCAGGCTTGACAAAGCCCTGGCTGGGATGATTTAGTTGGAGATTGGTCCTGCTTTGAGCAGGGGGTTGGACTAGATGATCTCCTGAGGTCCCTTCCAACCCTGATATTCTATGATTCTATGAAATGAGCTTTATACAGTGTTAACAAACCCGGGCTATATGGGTCCCAAGCAGGAGTCAAGTCCCTTCTGCGGAACGTCTTGCCAGTCCCCTCCCATCTAAACTGGTTATATCATGCAGGGAGAGAGGTTGCCATTCAGGTCAATGCATCCCAAACCGCTTAGGGCATTCACAGCTTAACACAGCACTTTGATCTCCACTTGGAGGCTTACCAGCACCTAGGACTGAGTCCAGGGCACAATATGATAAGCAAAGCACCACATTCTACAATAGTTTCAGTTTCTGAACAACATCATACAATGCCATTACAGCAATCTAATCAAGGTGACAAGTGCTTGCATAACTGAAGCAAAGCCCATACTGGAAAGGACAAGGTGCACTCTTGTAGCGAAGCAGAGATGGAAAGTTTGCACAGCGATCGATGCATCAGCGGTTGATTTAGCGGGTTTAGTGAAGACCCGCTAAATCGACCGCAGATCGCTCTCCTGTCAACTCCTGTACTCCACCGGATCGAGAAGAGTAAGGGGAGTCAACGGAAGAACGTATCCCATTGACATCGCGCAGTGTGGACCCCGCGGTGAGTAGATCTAAGCTACATTGATTTGAGTTACACTATTCACATAACTCAAATTGCGTAGCTTAGATCGAATTTCCCCTGTAGTGTAGACAAGGCCTAAGAGTAATGTAGGACCTCACACCACCTAGGGAATTTTGTCACTGACTTCAGCAAGGCCAGAATTTCACTCCCAGATTGCAAAATTCTGAGCAACATCACAGCAACAAAATGATGGTCTCACACTCCATCAAACAGGGACACCAACATAATTTGGACTGAGCCTCAGCCAAGCTCCAACTCATAGAGATACTGGGCCAGGTCAGTGGTGATGAAACAGAGCTAGATGCCAGCATATTGCCTAGACCCCTCCTTACCTTCCCAATGGCCTGATATATATCAGGAACAGGAGAGGATAAAATAGGCCCTTAAGATAACCTCCAGAGAGGGTTCTTAGGTGCAGAGGAACAATTACCAAACACTATCCTGCGGCAACCACAGACAGATAATAGAACTGAGGAGGGGCATACGGAGCCTTTCCTCTCAAACAGGGCTCAGGTCAGTAATGGGCAAGAGCTGTTGCCCAGTCAGGTGGCAATTTAGTGGCCTGGGTAAAATGACTTGGTGGATCTCAGTCCAGTCCTGGGGGCAGAGAGGCAAAGGTCTGAGCAGGCCACGGACACAGGGTTGCCAAATTTGGTTGGACGTATTCCTGGAGGTTTCATCACATGGCATCATCTTTAATTTTAAGATTAATCTTTAATTCCTGGGGTCTCCAGGACAGTCCTGGATGGTTGGCAACCCTACACAGAGACCAAGCCACTAGAGGGGTCAGCTCTCCAGCTGGCAGGGCGATGTAGGGAAGCTACACCTATTATATGGACAGAGAGCATCAGCCTCCAGGCTGACTGAGCCAGCAGTTTTCCTCCATGTGAAATTTAATGCAAAAAGCCACAAAGCCCCTTTTCTGTTCCTTCACTAGAGCCCGTAACCGAGTCCTGAAGAGATTCAGCTGGTTAACATCATTTCTATTTTTAGCCAGTCTGCCTTTTCATTTGAGGACCATACTGTGTCATTATCTAGTCAGGCCAGAGGGAGGGGGAGGGGCAGACAGGGCATCCCCTCTTTCACTTGGAATCTGTGCTGGGAGAGGAGGGGGGGAAAAGAGGCCGTTGTAAATTGCTTAATCCAAATGGAAAGTAAGAGCATTAAGAGGGAATCCATTTGTCCACTTGTCAATAACAAGTAGAAGAGAATTCCTGACAAGCACGGTGAGATGGCTACGCCATCCATTTCCTGTTTCCAGCCCTCGTAGTTGCAAAGGGAACCTCCCAAATCTGACCTGATGCAGTGTCGTCTTTCTGAGTCTGCAAACAGCTGCAGGGCCTCCGATGCTGCTCAGATCTTTCCCAAGCACAGAGAGAATTAAGAAATTAACATGAGGCAGAATCCTTTGGGCAGCAGTGAAAGTGACAAAGACTCACAGCACATTCACTCTGCTGTTGCTTGAATAATCAATGAACAGTAGTAAAAGCAGGAACTGAGGAGGACCCAGTGGTGAGCTGGAGCCGGTTCACACCGGTTCTCGTGAACCGGTTGTTAAATTTTGAAGCTGGTTTAGAACCGGTTGTTAAAGGGGTGGGCAAACTCCAGCCTGTCCAGCCCACCTGAGCTCTCAGCTATGGAGGCTCCCCGAGAATCCCTTTTTAATTTTTACTCAGTCAGCGGCCCAGGTCTTCGGCAGCACTTCGGCAGCCGTCAGTGCTGCCGAAGACCCAGAGCGAGTGAAGGACCTGCGGCCGAAGTGCCGCCGAAGACCCGGAGTGACTGAAGGAACTGGTTCTTCAGCTTTTGCCAGCTCACCACTGGGAGGACCCCTCTGTCAACCCCAGAATTAAAGGAGGCTGGGAGAGGAATATGGTAGGTAGCGAAGAGGCAACTCCCAGCAAACCACCTCCAGCCATGAGGGGAAGAGGGAAAGGGTAAGCTCCTTCACTCTTTCAAAAGCCAGAAATGGGCAAGGGGAACGCTTACTAATGAACAGAAGCCTGCTAGCCAGAGGCTGATACAAGAGACAGAGGAGGGTCCCAGGAGCTGCTCCCTTCATCATTCTCAGCAGCTGGGGTGACAGGCTTCTTAGCAGGGCATTGCCTCAGGATTTGATGGGTTGGGACACTCCTTTCACAGCTGTTGCTAAATGAAGGCTGTATGTTTCTAGTCATGTGATTCACCAATCTCATCTGTACAGCTGAATAATTTACATAGCCACTAAGGGAAAGGACCTGTCACCTGTGACAAATTGCACCCCGGATTAATCCTCAGGCTACAGGTGTCTAATAAACCCTCCATTAGGCAAGCAGTTTGTACATTTTTGTATTCACTGATGATAAAGATACATAGTTAATTATAGGTCACTGTTAAGTCAATACTCCTTTTAACACCATTAGCTCATCTTCAACTGACAACTTAATGTCCAGCAGAGAATAAAAAAGCAATGTAATCATTGTAGTTTGCTATTCATTTTCTCATGTCATTTCCCTAATGCTGAATAGACTCTCAATACTGTATAGAGCTCAAGTAGCTGCCCATTATCTAATGGCTCCATTACCCACAAGAGCCATCAAGATTTTGTTAGAACTCTAGTCAAAAAGTTCTCAGGAAACTAAAATCAACTCGAACTGTGGGATTCTACAGAAATTAGTTTTAAAAAAGGCAAATCAAAGTATGTGATTTACAGAATGTAATTCTGGTGTGTCTGTGGCAGCAGCTGAAAACAGCTCCTTGACCCATTTTCTCTTTCTAAACCAGGGGTCGGCAACCTTTCAGAAGCGGTGAGCCGAGTCTTCATTTATTCCCTTTCATTTAAGGTTTCACGTGCCAGTCATACATTTTAACGTTTTAGAAGGTCTCTCTCTGTAAATCTATATACTATAGAACTAAACTGTTCTCGTATGTAAAGTAAACAAGGTTTTCAAAATGTTTAAGAAGCTTCATTTAAAATTAAATTAAAATGCTGATCTTACACGGCCAGCCCACTCAGCCCGCTGCCGGCCTGGGGTTCCGTTCACCTAGGCCGGCAGCGGGCTCAGCGGGGCCGGCGGCCGGGACCCCGGCTGGCAAGAGGCCGGCAGCCAGAACCCCAGACCGGCAGTGGGCTGAGCGGGGCCAGCGGCCAGTACCCTGGCTGGCAATGGGCCGGCAGCCAGAACCCCAGACCCCGTCCACCAGCTCCTGCCAGGCAGGTCCCGGCCGCTGGCCCCGCTCAGCCCGCTGCTGGTCTGGGATCCTGGCCCTGCCCACACAGAGTGGGTACCTACCTTCTCCCTGGTTCTAGCCCATTCTCTTCCTCTCTCTCTGCACTGAGCTGAGGGTGGGAGTGCACCGAGCACAGGGCTGGGGGTGAAGGAGCAGGCTGGAGGTTGGGGTGTAGGGTCTGGCCAGGAGCTAGAATGAGGGAGGGGACTCAGGGTTCGGGCAGGAGGTTTGGGTGTGGAGTGCTTACCTGGGCAGCTCCCATTTGGTGCGAGGGGTGCAGGTGGGAATGTATGTGTGTGCGCGCAGGAGCTCCCGTTTAGTGCTGAATGTGGGGGGTGCAAGAGCCAGGGCATGGGGTGTGGGAGGGCTGGGGGTGTGTGAGGAGGGTGCAGGAGTCACGGCAGAGGGCTGGGGGCATGTGTGGGGGTGCTGGAGTCAGGGCTGGGGTCGTGGGGGGGTGCAGGGGTCAGGGCAGAGGACTGGGGTGTGTGGGCTAGGGTCGTGGGGGTGCTCCCAGCCCCCTGCCCAGAGCGGCTCATGGCAGGGGGCTGGAGGGGATATGCCCTGATTCCACCTCCCTTCCCCACGGCCCCGGCCCCATTTCTTCTCTGACTCTGCCTCCTCCCTGGAGCAGCGAGCAGAGCATGCTTCTCCCCCTCTTCTCAAGGGCCATCAGCTGATCAGCAGCAGGGAGGGAGAGGAGGAGGGGGAGGAGCCCAGCACGCTGGGGGAAGAGGCAGGGGAAGGGGGAGCTTGCCTGCCCTGCAGCAGCAGCCAGCAGGACCAAGCTTCTTCACCCTGCCCCCGTGGTGCCGGAGGGACGGAGAAGAGCGGGCCAGGGCGAGCAGGATTTTTAATGGCACACTGCTGCTTGCCAGGGTCCCGGCCTGGGTTCGGCAGCGGGCTGAGCGGAGCCGGCGGCTGGGACCCGGCAGGCAGCAGCGTGCCATTAAAAATTGGCTCATGTGCCATCTTTGCCATGCGTGCCATAGGTTGCCAACCCCTGTTCTAAACCCTCAACCGCTGGGCTTCTCTCTCACCAGGCCCATGTTAAATATTGTTAAGACTTGCAACACTACCTGCCTTTTAACTGTGATCACCCAAATGCAAGAAACAGAGATGAGCTTTGCCTCATTAAATCCAGCTGCTTCCTGGCACCAAACCTCCTTGGTAGGTCAAATTCTATAGCTCCTTGTGCCCTTTGCACAATTCCGTATATGGAAGAGACACTAGAGGGGAAAATCCTGCAGAAGGGGGTGGAGCCGATTTGACTTAATAAATCAGAGAAGTTAGAGACTGAAGAGACCTATGACCTCTTCCCCATCCCCCCCGCCCTTTGCCCCCTTCTCTGCAACTTCTCCCAGTCATGTCTCTCCTTTGGTGCATCAAGGCTATAAATTGAATGTCGAAAAAATCACAGGCAAATTTCAGCTTGTGGCCGGTGACACAGGTTCTTCACAGTACCAGGAAACAAAGCCGGGGTCTCCCCAGCTCTCCTCTGGACCTGACTTTTCCCTTGGAGGCTGTGCACCGCCGACTGACACCCACGACGGATTTTAGCTCTGTTTTGCAGACTGCAGGACACCGTATGAGAAAAGGGAGCCTCAGGGGACCAACAACTTGGGGCAAGGATTTGCGGCAACAAAGTGCAGTCCCCTCAGAAGTGATGTTGGGCAGCTACGCATTTGGTACAGTGACTCCTGTTGAGAATGGAGACCACGCTCCTCTGCCATTCCTTTCTAGTGCCTCCTGCTAGCCAGAACTGGCATTGCAGTAGCTGTGCAGGTGTTTCGTTGTTCTGGATTTGCCACCATTTTAAAACAAAATGGTAAAGGAGCCTGAGGTAAACCCAGAAGAGCTAGAAATACTGGAGGGGGTAAGAGGGACCGGTGACATCGTGTGCTTTTTGGTGTAGCCACTTTTCCCCCAATGCCATTCAGATGGGCCAAAGGCACCCAGGCCCATTCCTCACAGGCCCTCTGCTCTCACGGAGCTCGATGGCAGTCGAGGGCACGCAGTGAGTCATAGGACAGCAGTGATTTCACACAAGGGATTAGTGTAAACAGAACAACGTGTTCTGTAGGTACACTGAAAGCAGACTGCTGTCAGAGAACCAGCGCCTTTCAGCACACTCACCGTCATTTCTTTATCGATTGTGTTATATAAATAACGTCTGATGGTGTCCAAATGCCACCTTTCCAGAGGGGCAAGAGGTCTGCACATCCTGGGTTGTTTGCCTCCCTTCCCCACCCCCCAAGAAGAATGACCCTATCCCACAAGGTGGGGAAGGGTGAATGTGGCCCCACAGCAGATCGTGGGTGCCCAGAACCAGTCGTGTTATCAAAGACAATAAGCATACAGGGATGGGCAGCGTTATCTACATCCTCTATGGAAGGGGGAAATGGGATTCCCCTGCAACAAGAGAAGGTGACCCGCTACCAGTGCCCGAACTCGTCAGGGCCCTACGCTATGTAAATAGTCTTCACCCTTCAAATAAAATGACTCAGCTCTTCCTCCAGTGGAAAGAAGCCCACATCAAAAGATCACTCCACAATGGGACCTTTCTTGCTTAGGAGTGAGTTGATATTTACAGCCCCTAGGTCTGAGCAGAGGCAGTGATGCAGCTGCTCACCACACACAACCTACAGAGTTCAACCCAAGAGGCCTTCAGATTCCATTGCGGCATTTCTGAACAACAATTTCTGCTTGAAGATATTTTTAAAAATTAAGCCTCCCAAGTCTTATGGGGGCACCTGCAATCCCCCGCCACCATCCTGCACCCCTCACGCATAGTGCCAATGCCCCACCCTACAGCCCGCACCCCCATCTCTTACACTCAGTCTGGGGGTACCTGGCCCTTCCTACCTTCCTCCACATCATTGCGAGATGCTGCCTCCAGCAGCTTGATGCTCTCCGGAAACAGCACTCGCTTCTCCTTGCTGCTGTTCTTTCTCCTCTTTTCTGCTCTCGTCTTCTTGCTCTGGGCCTCCTTTTCAAACTGTGCCCATTTCTTCAACTGCTGCGTCCGGCGCTTCTGTGCATGCTTCAGCCGCTCCTGGGTGCTCATCCTGGCCACTGCTGGCATCTCCGCCAGCAGCTCCAGGTGCTCCGCCATGGCTGCTGCAGGGAAGGGAATACAGACTGCTCTTCTTCGACGTCTCGGTTCCAGACACAGGAGCCCCAAGGCGCTGGGAAGAAAGCCCAGGCGTGTATAGAAGAGAGGCGTGAGGATCCCTGCCTCCAGAGGGCATCACCTGCACCACCTCAAACGGTCTGTCACCAGGCCACAGCCTCAGAGAACATGAATGGTGCAAACTTGTCTTATACCTGGATCCTGGCTGCTTTCTGGGGCTCTGCCACCCCTTCTGGAGATAGAGGGTTCTGCTCCATAACCACCCCTCTTCTCTGGGTTTCTCCCCGAGTGGTTTGATGGTCTTCCCAGGCCTCAAACACTGGGGGTCTTTCCCATGAATTGGGAGTCAGCAATTTTTCCAGAAAAACTCCCACCATGCAAACCAGCTAATAAGTAAAGTGCATTGTACCGTGGGTGAGAGAGGCTCCCGCTCCTATGCCCTCAGCCCAGCAAACGGCCACACAGGGACCGTGTGAGCAGCAGCAACAGAATCGTCGTTCATTGGGCTTAGAACCTTTGCAGCCTCTTTCCACCCACACACGGTTTCATAGGAGGCCCAAAGATACCCGTACAATGCTCTCTCGGCTCTGCCTGCGTGGTTTCAAAGGTAAAGGCAGACAATTAAATTAAGAGCCCCGGAGTATAGCCATCCAGATAGCCACCTTAAAGGTCTGAGTTAGCCAATCAGCTCTGTGTCCACACTGCTTTTTGGGAGAAGACAGAAGCCTTGGGAGGTTAAGTCGGGAAATCTGTCTGTCCCCCAGAGCAGCACTACTGTTCAGTCCTGTATTAAGTCAGTGGGGTGTGACCCCACCTGAGCCTTTACACCCCAGCAATTCATAGTACAGAGGAAGGCTGGACGGCTTCTCAGGCACACTCACAGTGGGAATTATTACGAAGTTATTTTGTCTGTCACCGAGTCCATGCTCAGAAACTAATTACCTGGATAACGTCCTCCCTTTTGCCTCCTGTGTTCATGAATCCAGGGCCGTGGGGGGCCAGTAAGGGGATAATTTACTGATGACTTAGTTTCAGCTGTCCTCATTCCAAGCAGCAATCTCTAAACTGGGCTCCTCCCAGTACCGGGAACCAACAGGTTGTTCCAGAAAGCTGTCTATGGCTGTTGTGTCCTCCCCACAGAGATCGTTCAAAGCTGCCCAACGGAAGAGATAAACACCAGTGAATATTTAGTGCCCATTACCACCAGAAACCAGCAGCCCCGAAGGACCGAGATCAAATATCAAGCAGAAGAAATGGGAGGAAAAGGCAGATCCACACGCCATCTGTGTCACCGTATCCACGGCACTGTACAATCCTGTCACAGCGGTTGCAGGGAGAAATCCCTTCTGCATTCCTTTCTTCCATGTGGTCTCTGGTCTTTGCCACTTACATTCTTCCAGGTGCTCGGTGAACTTTGAGAACATGGATGCTCATTGTCAGAGGGAGAGTCCCTCACTCCACATCCCCTGGTGCTCTGCAAGTTAACTGCTTCCCTTGGAACTGCTTGAAAGCCCTCCAAGAGGAAGCGGTGTGTTTGCACTTCCCCTCCCCGGGGTGGACACAAAGGAGAGCTGCACAGGAGCTGGATCTCTAAACCTCGGCTTGCATCCTGGCAGTCAGTGCAAGTGCTCAGGCGGCCTCCCTGGACTAGCTGGCAACTCCTCCCTCCCTACAGTCAGTCACAGTGACACTTGAAAGCTGGGCTGAGCTTCCTGCTATCCTCCGTCAAGCACGCCTGGAGCATGGAGCTTCAGGAGTCCTGCAAAGAAAAGAACAAGGGGAAAAAAATGGGGGGGGGAGGAGTGTTAGGGCTCTGCTGAGGGGAGAGAGCCTGCCCCTCCCTACAAGACCCTGACCCCCCTCTGCACCCCACCCGATGCTGTTTTTGCCCTCTGTTAATCCAGGATTAACCTACAATCAAAGTTTAAGCAAATTACCCAGAGCTTTGCCAATAGCCATTGAAAGCTTCTTTCTCCCTCACTGAAGCTGCCCGCATAGGCCAACCCTCCAGAGCACACCTTCCTGCCAGCAGCATTCCGACAGACCTGCCAAGGCTTGGAAACTCGCAGCCTCCCCTGCAATCCAGGGTGTTGCTCGGGTAAACTGGCATTCAGAGCACCAAGAGGAAGAAAATAAAAGCTTCCTCTAGGAACACAGTTGCACTGAGTTAGCGGATTACAGAGGCGTCTGACCCCCAAAGGGTGAGCAAGAGACAAGGCCGCTCCATCTCCCAAGCACTTGATTTCATTGTCTCAGACTTTATTTGAAGAACATTCTGCAGTTCAAAGCAGTAACCGTAGCCACCCCACCAGGAAAGCTCCTGTGTAACAGACTAGCATGGAAACAAACCCTTTCCTTCACCTTGAAGGGTCACTAGTCCCTGCCAACGAGGGACAGATTATTTACTTACCTGAGGACATGAAGTTTCCAGAATTGGCCAAAGCATCTTATTATTGAATCAGAGAAGGGAAGGGAAACTTACTAGGTCTTAAGAGTATCTCTGGGGCCAGTGCAGGACTGCTCCCCAGCTCTCTTAGCACTCCCAGTCTAGCTGTGACCAGCACCACACACTTTTCCCTTCAGAGAGCCCAAAACACTCCTAGTCCCTTGGGGGAGGGACTGCCTCTTTGTTCTCTATTTGTACAGCCCCTAGCACAATGAGGGCCTGATCCATGACTGAGGCTCCTTGATGGGGCTCCACGGTAATACACATAATAATGCAAGGTGGGTCAGAATTATTATCCCCATTTTACCAATGAGTAAACTGAGGCACAAAGAGGTGTCCAAGGTCACAGCCAGTCTGTAACAGACCTGGGAATGGAACCCAGGTGTCCCAACTTCTAGTATTCTACTACAACCACAAGACCACCTTTTCTCCCATACACCACTTCCCATGGGAGAGCACTGTGCACAACCGAAATCACACAGTGGGGCGGTCCCTAATATTCGCCAGCCTTTTTCTAGTGTATTCTTGGTACCATCCATTCAGGACAGATCAACAGTGAGAGCAGAACTTGAGCTAAACACCACACACTCAGCCAATCAACAGGAGTCACAGAAATATAGAAACTGCCAAACTGGACAGACCCATGGTCCATCTAGCCCAGTAACCCATCTCGGACAGTGGTCAGCACCAGATGCTTCAGAGGAACGTGTAAGAACCCCACAGGAGCAGACATGGGATAATCTACCCGCTATTAAGTCTCACCCTCGTCTCTCTTAGTTAAACATTGATTTAAGCCTGGAAGCAGGAAGCTGAGCGTGTTGGGGCTTGCCCATTTTTCCGGGGGGGCCCCCCAATTGGCCAGGGCCCCGTTGGCCAAACCATCACTGCTAGTGCAGACAGTATTCCAGATGAGGCCACACCACTGATTTACACCACTGGGCAAGAGACCCAAAAGCGTATGCCGGTAGCTGCATAAAACAGCACCTCTGTTACAACAGACGTATATGCATCTGATGAAGTGGGTATTCACCCACAAAAGCTTATGCTCCAATACGTCTGTTAGTATATAAAGTGCCACAGGACTCTTAGCCTCTGTTACAACACTAACTCACAAGAACTTCACAGCAGCAGACAGCCAGAATACTGTAGCCACTGGGATTTGTTTCAGAGCAGTTTCAGCTTGCTTCTTGAAGTGATCAGCCTGATCCATGTGCCTGGTGGAAATGTGTGTCTGCACAGTATGACAAGTGGAAAAAAGGGGCTCCCATCACAAACAGGAGGAACTAAATCAGAACAGCTCAGGAGAAATGCCATATATAGCACGACAAACAAGAATTCCTGTGACACCCATAATCTCCCTCTGAAAGCCAAAATCACTACGGAAAAACAAACAGGAATGTGCTTAGTTCGTCCTTAAGGCTCACATTCACCGGGAAGTGGGGGGGAAGGCTGAAGAATTTCACCACAATTCTGAACCTCATTAAACATTTTTAGGTTTAGCTTAAACCTTTGGCACCGAGAGCAGACATATGTTGACAAGGAAAATGCACTAGGCAGATGCAAATTAAAGAGACAAAACCTTAATTTTGCATTAAGGCACATTATATCTTACCACCATAAGAACAAAACCAGGGCTCTCTGCCCTATTTCCTGTGGCACCTAAAACACTGATCCGGGCGGCCAGGAAGCAGGAGAGGCAGTGATACAGCATGTATGGTCCTAACAGAAGATAAAATGCTACTTTTTTCGAAAGACCTTTCTAGACTATGACTGTTGTGGCTAGAATGGTTGCTCTACGTGTAGCACTGTGTAGTGACAGAATATGTCAGAATCTAATCTCAATTCCACTGATGTAAATCCAAAATAATTTCACAGACATCAGTAGAGTTACTCTACATTTACTCTGGTGGAACTCCTTAAATCAGAATCAGATAGAGGGATCTCACATTTCATATAGCACCTTTCCTTCATAATCAAAAAGGCTGACAAAGGAGGTGCTGTCGTCATCATGAATAGGTCGGAATATGAACAAGAGGCTGCTCGGCAGCTCTCCAACACCACTTTCTACAAGCCATTACCCTCTGATCCCACTGAGGGTTACCAAAAGAAACTACAGCATTTGCTCAAGAAACTCCCTGAAAAAACACAAGAACAAATTTGCACAGACACACCCCTGGAGCCCTGACCTGGGATATTCTATCTGCTACCCAAGATCCATAAACCTGGAAATCCTGGGCGCCCCATCATCTCAGGCGTTGGCACCCTGACAGCAGGACTGTCTGGCTATGTAGACTCCCTCCTCAGGCCCTACGCTACCAGCACTCCCAGCTATCTTCGAGACACCACTGACTTCCTGAGGAAACTACAATCCGTCGGTGATCTTCCTGAAAACACCATCCTGGCCACTATGGATATAGAAGCCCTCTACACCAACATTCCACACAAAGATGGACTACAAGCCATCAGGAACAGTATCCCCAATAATGTCACGGCTAACCTGGTGGCTGAACTTTGTCCTCACCCATAACTATTTCACGTTTGGGGACAATGTATACCTTCAAATCAGCGGCACTGCTATGGGTACCCGCGTGGCCCCACAGTATGCCAACATTTTTATGGCTGACTTAGAACAACGCTTCCTCAGCTCTTGTCCCCTAACGCCCCTACTCTACTTGCGCTACATTGATGACATCTTCATCATCTGGACCCATGGAAAAGAAGTCCTTGAGGAATTCCACCATGATTTCAACAATTTCCATCCCACCATCAACTTCAGCCTGGACCAGTCCACACAAGAGATCCACTTCCTGGACACTACGGTGCTAATAAGTGATGGTCACATAACCACCACCCTATACCGGAAACCTACCGACCGCTATTCCTACCTACATGCCTCCAGCTTTCATCCAGACCACACCACACAATCCATTGTCTACAGCCAAGCTCTACGATACAACCCCATTTGCTCCAACCCCTTAGACAGAGACAAACACCTACAAGATCTCTATCAAGCATTCTTACAACTACAATACCCACCTGCTGAAGTGAAGAAACAGATTGCCAGAAGAGTACCCAGAGTCACCTACTACAGGACAGGCCCAACAAAGAAAATAACAGAACGCCACTAGCCATCACCTTCAGCCCCCAACTAAAACCTCTCCAACGCATCATCAAGGATCTACAACCTATCCTGAAGGACGATCCATCACTCTCACAGATCTTGGGAGACAGGCCAGTCCTTGCTTACAGACAGCCCCCCAACCTGAAGCAAATACTCACCAGCAACCAAACACCACACAACAGAACCACTAACCTAACTAAGGTCAGGCTTGACAAAGCCCTGGCTGGGATGATTTAACTGGGAATTGGTCCTGCTTTGAGCAGGGGGTTGGACTAGATGACCTTCTGGGGTCCCTTCCAACCCTGATATTCTATGATTCTATGATTCTAACCCAGGAACCTATCCTTGCAACAAAGCCTGTTGCCAACTCTGTCCACATATCTATTCAGGGGACACCATCATAGGGCCTAATCACATCAGCCACACTATCAGAGGCTCGTTCACCTGCACATCTACCAATGTGATACATGCCATCATGTGCCAGCAATGCCCCTCTGCCACGTACATTGGTCAAACTGGACAGTCTCTACGTAAAAGAATAAATGGACACAAATCAGACGTCAAGAATTATAACATTCAAAAACCAATTGGAGAACACTTCAATCTCTCTGGTCACGTGATTACAGACCTAAAAGTGGCAATTCTTCAGCAAAAAAACTTAAAAAACAGACTCCAACGAGACTGCTGAATTGGAATTAATTTGCAAACTGGATACAATTAACTTAGGCTTGAATAGAGACTGGGAGTGGATGGGTCATTACACAAAATAAAACTATTTCCCCAGTTTATCCCCCACCCCACCCCGCACTGTTACTCAGATGTTCTTGTCAACTACTGGAAATGGTCCACCTTGATTATCACTACAAAAGGTTCCCCTCCCCCCGCTCTCCTGCTGGTAATAGCTCACCTTAAGTGATCACTCTGGTTACAGTGTGTATGGTAACACCCATTGTTTCATGTTCTCTATGTATATAAATCACCCCACTGTATTTTCCACTGAATACATCCCACGAAGTGAGCTGTAGCTCATGAAAGCTTATGCTCAAAGAAATTTGTTAGTCTCTAAGGTGCCACAAGTCCTCCTTTTCTTTTTGCGAATACAGACTAACACGGCTGCTACTCTGAAACCTTTCCTTCAGAAGCATCTCAAAGATTTTTACCATATATACAGAAGTTATTTTGTCCAACACTGAAATACAGCCACCTCTGAGATTAAATGCAGCAGCTGTTTAACAGCAGCTGAATGATACACAACAGCTTAGGAGTGGAGTGTCCGTTAAAACCACAGTGGAGGAAGCCGGGGGCGGGGGAGGAAGGAGCAGCAGGCAGAATGTAACTTCCAAATTGGAAGGTGCCCAGGATTGCGAGCAAGTAGTAGCTGGGTCCTTGTCAGCACTCCTAACACTATGCTGAGGTGTTAGTTCAATCCTGACTCAGAAGAATGTTGAATCACCGACACCCTTTTCCTGCAGCACCTGGATGTCTTCTCTAACCAGTGACCAAAACAGGCTTAGTTTAGGAGCAGGGATGCCAGAACAGGGCGGGCCAGGGAGCATGACTCCCACCTTTTCTGGGCCATAAGGACAAGTGACAGGGGTCGGGGTGCAGAGGGGAGCAAGCGGGGGGTGAAGTCTTGGAGGGAAAGAGGTGGCACAGGAACAGGGCCTTGGGGAAAGAGATGGTGCGAGGGCAGGAGCATGGGGAGAAGGGGCAGTGTGGGGGCACAGCATCGGGGGGGGCAAGGCCATGGTTTGGGCGCCTGTGGCCCCCACACTTTTAGGGCACTTCCACCACTCCTGTTTAGGAGATGGATGAGATCACAGCCTGATGGAGCAAACAGCATATTCCTGAAGACTATGGAGAGTTCCATGAAAACCTGCTCTCCAGTCAAAGGGCAAATACACAGGATTGCTGGATTATTTCGTATATTTAAGAGATCTGATCCCCATTGTTCGGTTGTTTAATAAGATTAACTGCCACGGGACAATTTTTTAAACTGGGGACTCAGAGTATGGATTGGTCATGGCAAACTATGATTTTGCATATATTAAAACAGTGGCACCCTCAGCTCACAAAAAGAATGAGAGGTACTTGTGGTATTCCTCGTTCTTTTTGCTGATACAGACTAACACGGCTACCACTCTGAAACCTCAGCTCACAGGCATTCCTGCATGCTTGTACTGTTTTCACCTTTGGACAACCTATTTTGCTGTCTCCTGCTGTTCTATTTATGTCAACTGTAAACTCCTCTGGGCAGGGATTCCACCTCGTGATTTCCTTGTTTTGTAAAGCATCACTCACAATTATGGTGTCAGTCATAAATAATAGTAAGGCTAAAGTTAGCAAAAACAAGGAATAGCACAAAAGATTTCCCCCAGATGGCTCTATTAATGTACCTCGGTCATTTCTTACAACACTGCAGAGTTATTGCAGTCCTGCACAACCACACAGACTTGCCAGAGTACCTCAATCCAGTCCCACCTAATATTCCAGTCCTGGGAGCTCCAGACCTCTGCCAAAGCCCTCCTGACACAGCTGGGTCAAGCAAATTTGAGAAATCCTGCCAAACCTTTCAATTGCCTCCAACCCCAAAAGCCAAGATTCAATGCATCACTTTCTTTCCCCACACCTGACCCAAACTGCTAGCCAGACCTGCTGACTGGGGAGGAGACAGCATTCAGTCAGGGAAAGAGAAGCAGGTGATGTGTTTTGTGGAAGGAGTTATGGGAATGGCGGATGGCTGAAAAACAAGGAGTGGACACTGGGAAGTCTGCTGCACGCCCCTGCCAGGAGCAGGGCTTTGACAAAGTAGGAGAGTCTGTTTTCCGGCCAACTCAGTCTCCCTATTGTAGAAACTTTCAGTCAGGGGGTGGGGGAATCTTTCATTCTACACTGGGACAAACAAAAAAACCCATATTTTTCACAGGAGGAAAAATTCTGAAAAATTCCAGAGAACAAATGCAAAATTTTTCAGCCTGGCTCCAGCTGCCCAACTCCCCGGGCTGCTGCCTCCTGGGGTTGCCCGCTCAGAAAAGGTTCCATCAGAACATTTTTGACCAGCTTTGGTAGGAGATACTTTAATTCCCTAAAGCGCTCAAGGTATTACCACTGACCTCTTAGTCAGCACAAAGCAGCTCATTGCCACACCACGTGGCCCTGGGGCCAGGGCACTTGCATTTCTACCTGTTCTTACTGAGGGGTCAGCACCTGGACCCAGTGTTACACCAATAAAATAAAAACCAGCAGGATCTTATTAAAGGGGAAAAGGCAAAATACCACATTTATTGTGAATACAGAAAGAATCATAGTAAGCAGTTAGTTATAGCTATAACATTCCATTCAATCTCATCTTTATTCACACATTCATTCATACACACACACACACACACAGGTTCTGCAAGGTTGTTATCATAGTTACCAGCCTTACTGTTGCTCGTGCCAGGCCACTGGCCAGGTGGCCTGGACACGAAGAGGGAGCTGGGTCTTGTCAGATGCACATCTGACACTCCTGGAAGTTGGTTTACAGAATCAGATCCCAAAGTTCTCAGTTTCTAGAGTCCATTTTTATAAGAATTTCTTCCTATGCCAGTCTATGGGATTTGCTTCATCATGCTGTTGCTGAATCAATCAGCAGATGGCACATTCCTGACGGCTCCCTGTTGTTCTTCGGTTCACCCATCCTTGATGCTGTTGGGTAGATTCCAGTCTGCCTTCTGGTTGTTTCCACTTGACGCCTTCTTCGGCTGATGGACACTGGATTCTTAGGCTGGCACCTCCCTGATCATTCATTTATTATCCACAGCAACCATCCATCCACATACATCCTCTATCTCTATTTTAATCACAATTGTTAACAAAGAAAGATAAATACAACAAAAGGGCGGGGAATCTGTGTATGCTGTTTCTGTTGTTACAAAGTATCGCTTTGAGTCTCTCTCTGTGTGAGTAGTTGTTATAAAGTATTGCTTTGAGAACAGACTCTGTCTTAGGATGCCTTCTCTAATTGCCTTCTATGACGAGATAACTGGTTCTGTGGATGAGGGGAAAGCAGTGGACGTGTTGTTCCTTGACTTTAGCAAAGCTTTTGACACGGTCTCCCACAGTATTCTTGCCAGTAAGTTAAAGAAGGATGGGCTGGATGAATGGACGATAAGGTGGATAGAAAGTTGGCTAGATTGTCGGGCTCAACGGGTAGCGATCAATGGCTCCATGTCTAGTTGGCAGCCGGTATCAAGTGGAGTGCCCCAAGGGTCGGCACTCGGGCCGGTTTTGTTCAATATCTTCATTAATGATCTGGAGGATGGCATGGACTGCACCCTCAGCAAGTTTGCAGACGACATTAAACTGGGAGGAGAGGTAGATATGTTGGAGGGTAGGGATAGGATACAGAGGGCCCGAGACAAATTAGAGGATTGGGCCAAAAGAAATCTGATGAGGTTCAACAAGGACAAGTGCAGAGTCCTGCACTTGGGACGGAAGAATCACATGCACCGCTTCAGATTAGGGACTGAATGGCTCGGCAGCAGTTCTGCAGAAAAGGACCTAGGGGTTACAGTGGATGAGAAGCTGGATAGGAGTCAACAGTGTGCCCTTGTTGCCAAGAAGGCCAATGGCATTTTGGGATGTATAAGTAGGGGCACTACCAGCAGATCAAGGGACGTGATCGTTCCCCTCTATTCGACATTGGTGAGTCCTCATCTGGAGTACTGTGTCCAGTTTTGGGCCCCACACTACAAGAAGGATGTGGAAAAATTGGAAAACGTGCAGCAGAGGGCAACAAAAATGATTAGGGGACTGGAACACATGACTTATGAGGAGAGGCTGAGGGAACTGGGATTGTTTAGTCTGGGGAAGAGAAGAATGAGGGGGGATTTGATAGCTGCTTTCAACTACCTGAAAGGGGGTTTCAAAGAGGATGGATCTAGGCTGTTCTCAGTGGTAGCAGATGACAGAACGAGGACTAATGGTCTCAAGTTGCAGTGGAGGAGGTTTAGGTTGGATATTGGGAAAAAAATTTTCACTTGGAGGGTGATGAAACACTGGAATGGGTTCCCTAGGGAGGTGGTGGAATCTCCTTCCTTAGATATTTTTAAGGTCAGGCTTGACAAAAGCTTGGCTGGGATGATTTCGTTGGGGATTGGTCCTGCTTTGAGCAGGGGGCTGGACTAGCTGACCTCCTGAGGTCCCTTCCAACCCTGATATTCTATGCTTCTATGTACTAACACAATTAGCAGCTTGCAAGTTTCACACTCAGAGGGAGAAACAGTAAAAACAAGAGACCAAAAAGCAAGAGACCTCTTAATTAGTAATACCCTGGAATTTAAACTATGGGGAATCAAACTCATTTGTGATTTTAATACAGAACTTCTTTAATATGATGCAACATAACACCAGGGGTCCCCGTAGCTGCAGGTACACACTGAGCAGGCAGCAGTGCCAGTTCCTTGTATCCCGGTCAGACTGCCAGGTGTACCAATTTCTGGGATGGTTTCATGCGGTGGGTGAACATTCGCTAGGACCAAATTCATTTCACTTGTGGTCAAAGTGTCTTTATCTTTAAGACTGTGTGTACCAATGCAGCAAGAGCAATATTGCATGAACTGCAGTCACGCCTGCCTGCCTCCGTAAAGAGCTGGGTTCTATTTCCAATTCTGCCACTGACTCACTGCGTAATTTTGGTCACCTAACCTCCCCATCTGTGAGATGGGAATAATGCCACTCACCTACCTCTGTAGAATGGTTTGAGATCTATAGATGGGAAGTGCAAAATAGTTGAGCCATATGGGTGGCTGTTGAAATGTGCAGACCCAGGAATGTTTTCAGCTAAAGGCTTCCTAACAGCAGCAAGAGCTTCAAGCATTCAGCACCAGGCTGAGGGACTGGGGCGAGGGTGGGAGGAGAAGTCTGTGAACTTAAGGGGTTCCACAGACATCAGAAATTTTCCCAAACTTTCACTCTTGAGGTCAGCTTTTCCTCTTGACACTCCAGACAGTAACATGGCTCTGCCCATACCCAGGTCAGGGAACCACCACAGGGCCTAACACCTGGTAAATCTGCAGCAGAAGAAAAGCAGCAGCAATTGCCAATATCAGTGTTCAATTTTAAGCAGAAGCCAAAAGTTTGGTTCTGGTCTGCAGGAGGGGAGGGAACACCACACTTCCAGCAACAAACGAGGTGTCAGCAGCAAGAAAGGAGTGTCTGGTGCTCCAAGAGAGTAAAACCAGATTCAAAACCACTCAGAGGGTTTAACTGATGCCCGTGGAAAACAAGAGATTTGGGGGAAACAGGAGATAGCCAGCTTAGACTTTTCAGGCTACGTGCCTCACACCTGAGGCTGGCAGGAACCAAACGTGCAGCAGAAACAGTGTGCTAAGCTAAGTGAGGGGGAATGCCATGAGATGCCCCACAGATCTTACGCATGAGTGGTGGGGATGAGTTCCAATATGACTCACATTCAGTCCTACCAAGTCAAAGAAACTCAGCACAATGCAGGGCCTCGAAAGAGGGGAACAGAAATCCTGAGGACCTTTCTGGTTGGGATGCTTTTCCTTCCCATGGTGAAACAAGGCTACAGAGCTAAATACTCCAGCAGAAAACATTTTTTATAAGATCTCATACAACATTACTAAAGGGTCTGCATTATGTGCAAGCCACAGACTAAGCCCAGGTCTATACTCAGAAGCTTACAGTGACATAGCCGTACTGAGACGTCCGTGCCACTGTCAGAGTGCCCGTGTGTCGCGTTATGCTGACGGGAGAGAGCGCTCCTGTCAACATAACAAAGCCAGATCAATGAGCGGCACTAGCTATGTCAGCAGGAGAGCGCCTCCCACCGACATAGCGCTGTGCACACAAGCACTTATGCCGGCAAAACTTATGCCGCTCAGGGAGTGGTTTTTTCCACACCTCTGAGCAACAAAAGTTTTGTCACCATAAGTGCTAGTGTAGACATGGCCTAACACAAACCTGGTCTCTGGACAGCTGAATCACCTTTCTGAATCTTTGGCAATCATACAGCCTCCAGCCTTCACCACTGATTTACATACGCCAACTACTAAACTATTGATGACCAAATAAATCCAGTCATTTCTTAGGACTGTTCCAACCCAAGGCTTTAGTGACACTAGGGGGTCACAAGTACCAGTGGACCAACACCCTTTGTGAGAGACCCCACTGCTCTTGTGAGAGCTTGACCTAGCCCAAGAATGACATTAGGAAAATCTCCCTGTCGCGGCAGATTAATCAATTGTCTGAGATGCACAAGAAGTGAATTTGTCAAACCCCAAAAAGTAACACACAGGCTTCTTAAACATAATTTCTTTACCCAAATGAACAACACAAAAATTCCTTATGCCCACGAAGGCTACAAACAATAACCCACACTCAGGATGTCTTGCCCCCCCACTACCACCACACACACCACCCGTGACAAAAGAGAATTCTAAATTCACCCATCTCTGGCCTCCAAGAGCATTTGTCTGACAGAGCTCTAACTGTTTCCACTGAATTCAGTGGCCAAACCAAAAAGGACTAGGAATGTCTAACTCTGTGTTCATTCCCCTGCATGGACTCCAGGACATACTTTCTAGAATTAGCCTTGGAAAACTAAAATAGCCTCTGAAATGTCTAAACCAAACAATGGCAACAACTGCTGCTTAAGATATCACCGCTACAGTGGCAGGTCTATAGCCAGCTGTTGGTTAGAGGAGAGGACTTGGACCTGTCATGTGGCTGGCTGAGATGATCCCATGAGGAACCACTTTTCATCACGGATTTTAAGCCTGGGACATTTATGAGTAGCTGCCTGTGTTAAAGCATCAGAGCCTTTGGTGAGTTGGACACTGTTATAAGGATTAATCAGGGCTCTGAAGGGAAAGTGATCTGAGGCCAGCACTGCAGCATACGAATCGCTGTCCTTCACTACCATACCACGTACCATCTGGTCATCACCAAATTTCCAAGTACTTGTGGGGAAACAAATGTACAAGGCATGGCTCCCCAGATCCAAACTGTAGGAGGTGAGTATTCAGTAGTCTGGAAACAAGAGTCACAGACCACATCAGTACCTGGGCAGCAAAGAAATCTGCTTAACAAAGGAGATGCTTCCCTTTTTGCAGTTTCTGGGGAAAGATACCTTCTCTTCACAGCTCTCATCAACACAGCTCTTTTGCAAACAACATTTTAGTTATATTTTGTATTAAGTAAGAGTGTTTTTGAGGCAGGATTCTCTCAGAACACTTCAATTCCCATAGCACTGGTGACACTGTCCCTGGATAGCTGACGATGGGCACTTTACTGCCAGAAAAATAACAACACATTGGGGTTCCACAGGGATCTGTTCTGCGTCTGCTGTTATTTAATATCTTTATTAATTACCTGGATGTAGAAACAGAAAGCATACTGATCACATTTACAGATGACACAAAGCTGGGGGTCGAGGGGGAGGTTACAAACACTTCGGAGGATAAAGTTCAAATTCAAAGAGATCTTGATAAATTGGAGAACTGGGCTACACAACAAAATGAAATTCAGCAAAGACAAATGTAAGGTGCTACACTTAGGGAAGAAAACCCAAATGCACAAATACAGAATGGGGGATAACTGGCTTGGCAGCAGCACGGCTGAGAAGGATCTGGGCGTCTTGTGGATCACAACCTCAACACGAGTCGTCAATGTGATGCTGTTGCAAAAAAACCAAATGCAATTCTGGGTTGCATTAACAGAGGCACAGCGTGCAAGTCACGGGAGGTGACAGTACCACCCTACTCGGCACCGATTAGACTTCAGCTGGAGAGCTGTGTCCAGTTTTGGTCACCGCCATATAGAAAGAAAACTGGAGAGAAACTGGAAAGGATCCAGAGGCGAGACACAAAGATGATCAAAGGGCTGGAACGCAAGCCAGATGAGCAAAGGCTGAAGGAACTGGGTATGTTTAGTTTGGAAGAGAAGAGATTGCGGGGGGAGGGGGGGAGACATGATAGTGGTCTTCAAATACTTGAACGGCTGCCATAAAAAGATGGAGAAAAGTTGTTCTCCTTTGCCACAGGGGGCAGGACAAGAGGCTGTGGGTTCGAACTCCAGCACAGCAGATTTAGATGAAATCTCAGGAAAAACTTCCTAACTGTAAGAACACTAGGAGAATGGAACAAACTGTCAAGGGAGGTCATGGAAGCTCCTTCACTGGAGGTTTTCAAAAGGAGGCTCACTAGCCATCTGTCTTAGATGGTTTAGAGACAACAAATCCTGCATCTTGGCAGGGGTTAGACTAGATGACCCTTGCACTCCCTTCTAACACTATGGTTCTATGATACTAAGATAGAGAGAAGAATTGAGTGATTGGTCCTGAAGGGATTGATTTATAAGAAGAGATTTATAAGAACTGAATCTGTTTAGCTTGGCTAAGTGAGGATAAACGTCTACAAATTTTTGAAGGGTGCAAACATCAAGTAGAAAGAATTATTTACAGTGCCGCCCAAGGAGAGAGAAAGTTAAGCTTCGAATTTCTCAATTTAGGACAGACACCAAGAAGTGTTTCCTGACAGCAACATGGATAAAAATCAATTATTTAAAATAAATAGATAAATCAGAATTATTTTATTTAAATTGATTTTTAATTATTTAAATTATACCTTTTTAAAAAAAAACTTGTTTATAATGAAATCTGAGTTTAATAAAAAATATGTTAAAACCCAAACTTCTTATAATTTAGTTGTAAATGTGGAACATGTTTTGATAAGAGAAGTTTATGTAAACAAAACATTTAAGGTTATTTTGTTTAATAAAAATAAATTTTACATGCTGTTTTGTGTTTAATTAAATTACAGTTACCATCCTAATGCAGCTTGACACAAATCATAAGCAAAAAGTTAATTATCTAATAAATAAGCAACATATCATTTACCATTTTCTAACATACTAAAGGTATACAATTAATAAGAATCTGACAATATTAAGCTATATAATTGCTCAACAAATGTATGTATAGCATACCCTCCAAGGTAGCAAAACAATATACCAAATTAGTGTAAAGGCTCTACTGAGTTGTAAATCAATTTAATAGCTATATCAACCAATGAGAATGCATCTTTCTTTAGAAAATAACTGAAGTACAAATGGAAAAATTGATTAAAATTGATTATTTAAATCGAGACTTTCCACTTGGTGATTTAAATGCCTGGATTTAAATCAATCCACCCTGCCTAACAATGAAGTCTAGAGACTGTAAAATAGTCTCCTAAGGGAAGTGATGGAAACCTCAGCTGAAAGTGACCTGGGCAAGGCATTAGAGCATATACTTTTGGAAATGGTACCCACCCAAAAAGAGGTATGAACTCCAGGGGACCACTAACCCTTTCCATCTCTTATTTCTGTGACTTCAGGTCTCTTTGTGCACTGAGCCCTGAAAGGCTGAGGACGCCACTCCAGCTTGGCAAAAGCAATCAGGCAGCCCGGACAAATGCAGGCAGACAACCAAAGAGCAAGGTTAAGGAGAACTGTGCTGCTGTTCCTTTGAACGTTCCTTTGAACATCTACTGGAAGCATAGAGCACAATATTTTACCTCCATGCAGATGCCCTTCTCTGTCCTGCTCTGAAAGCTCATCTTTTCTTTTAATGCTTTTCTCTCTGAAAGCTGGCAGCGGCGCAGGTTGCTTGGGCTTTGTTTTTGAGACCAACCAGCAGAAATCATGCCTTGGAGCGCACTAGCCTTGCCTTGGAGCTTCAGGGAGTCACTTGACATCACTTGCCAGTGATGTCACTTTCCGGTGGACAAATGAAACAAGGTTAAAGACAGAAGAGTGAGGCAAGAACTCCACTGAGAAATGGCAGCTCAGACACCACGAACGCCATCCTACCTGGAAACAGAAGGCACTCAACCAAACACTAGGCCAGAGAGTTGAGGGACTGTTTCATAATATGAAATATTTACATATAGAGCAAGTGAACATGCGGCCTGATAGCTGACTGTCATGCTTGGCTGCATCAGGATGGTTAGCTCGATGGCACGGTTATTGCGCACCATAGCAGGAGAAAGGAGGACTGGGGCTATTTAAGATTTAAGATAGATGTAGTGCATAATGGCCACAGTTTTCAAACGAAGGGCCCTACAGTCATGTCCCCCCAGGAGTACTGAGCTCCTGCAGCTTCCCCTTAAGCCACTGCTGTGTGGGTGCTCAGCACTTTTGAAAAGCAGAACAATCTAGTTAGGTGCCCTGCTTTAAGTACTCACGTGGGAAAAACGTGGCCAAAGGCAGATTTATGTCGGGGCGCTTCCACAAAAGTATGTTCCTAAGGATGGGAACTGCAGGTTGTTACCATTGGTAAAGTCTCAGCCACACACCTCCCAAGCAAGCAGAGGCCCTTCCACAAAGAAGCTTCCCAAATTTGCCCAGCTGAGGAATACAAATGACAACTTGTCTGGCACTTGAGCGTGGTGCCTAATATGCATGAAATGGAGCAGAATGCAGCTGCTCTGACACTACAGACCAGCCGAGCCCTGGGTCAGGGTGGGTGTTAGCAAGACCTCGCAAAGCAGTAGGGTTTGGAGCTCAGACCCTACTGAGATGCACAGGTCTGACTGCTGGGAAGTTTTTAATCGAGATTGAGCCTAAATTTTCTCTCTCATTTCCTTCCTCTCTCTTACTAATACTTCTAACCACCCGCCCCTCCACCCCTGTATCACTCTGAATAATTGCTCCCTCTGATACATGCTTAATTTGCTTATTCTCCTCCCCCATCTAACCTTGCAGCCTCTGATCATTGTTGTTGCTCTCCCCTGAACTCCGTCTAATTGATCAGCATCTTTCTGGTAACATGGTTCCCACAGTGCATTAAATATTCCAGGTCTGGTCACACCAGAGCTCCTGAGAAAGGGGTAGTTATCTCCATATGCATTTCATACGTCACACTGGACTTTTAGTAAGCTTAGCGCACTGTAAGCTCATTTCTCCTTGTTCCCCACTATCACCCTTATAACTCTGTCACTCCCGCAGTGAGGAGCGGAAGCAGAATTTGGTCATACATGTCGTAATTTCCCATGATTTACTGAAATCTAATATCCTCGTACTACAGCTTTCTGTGAAGCCAGTCCTTATTCATCCAAGCGTAAGAGTACCATTGTGCAACAAGTACATCACGCTTTGGGACTGCCTTAGTGCTGACCAGATGAACAATAACAGCCCCCACATTGAGCAATCCTACCAAACCCAACCAGCACTTGAGCGTAATTATATAGAATGTTACGCCCCCAATTGCTTTCCAAACATTCATCGGCACAACATGCCTGGGAGGCAGGTATTTTACAGAAGAGGACACAAACATGTAAAAATCAAGGGACTTGTCCAAGTTCCCAGAGGCAATATGTTGTGGAGTCAGGAAAAGAACTTAACTGGCTTCAAGGCTGAGCTTGATAAGTTTATGGAGGGCGTGTTGTGATGAGACTGCGTACAATAGCACGTAGCTAATCTGCGACTGCTAGCAGCAAATATTTGCAATGGCCGGGGATGGGACACTAGCTGGGGAGGGCTCTGAGTTATTACAGAGAATTCTTTCCCAGGTGTCGGGCTGATGGATCTTGCCCACATGCTCAGGGTCTAATTGATCACCATATTTGGGGTCGGGAAAGAATTTTTGCCCAGGTAAGATTGGCAGAGACCCTGGGAGGGTTTCGCCTTCTTCTGCAGCATGGGGCGCAGGTCACTTGCAGGTTTAAACTAGTGTAAATGGTGGATTCTCTGTAACTTGAAGTCTTTCAGTCATGATTTGAGGACTTCAGGAACTCAGCCAGAGGTTAGGGGTCTATTCCAGGAATGGGTGGGTGAGGTTCTGTGGCCTGCAGTGTGCAGGAGGTCAGACTAGATCAGTGGTTCTCAAACTTTTGGACTGATGACCCCTTTCACACAGCAAGCCTCTGAGTGCGACCCCCTTCCTTATAAATGTAAAACACTTTTTGTTTATATTTAGCACTATTATAAATGCTGGAGGCAAAGTGGGGTTTGGGGGTGGAGGGTGACAGCTCACGACCCCCCATGTAATAACCTCACAACCCCCAGTTTGAGAACCTCTGGACTAGATGATCATGATGGTCCCTTCTGACCTTACAGTCTATGACCCTATGAGAACTCAACTCTGACTCCAAGTCGTCTGCCTTTATCCACAAGATGAAAAGGAGTACTTGTGGCACCTTAGAGACTAACCAATTTATTTGAGCATGAGCTTTCGTGAAAGCTCATGCTCAAATAAATTGGTTAGTCTCTAAGGTGCCACAAGTACTCCTTTTCTTTTTGCGAATACAGACTAACACGGCTGTTACTCTGAAACCTCTCTTTATCCACAAGATAACATTCCTCAATTGAAGAAAAGCGTTATTTGATGGGACACAAATAGAGACATGCAACCCGGGCTTTTAAAGTTCAAAGCCCAGGGAGTGGCAGTTCTAATAAATCGTGTCAAAAATGTTATCAGAAACTCTCTGGCAAAGAACCAGAAATTTCAGGGTGAGGAGGAAATTCATAGCTGTAAAATCCTTTTTAAAAAGCTCTGTGGAGTTTAAAACAGAGGTAATCCAGTTACTTAGGTTAACACATTTTGCACTGCAATCTATACGCCACCGAAGTGATAGTAAATATAGTCCAGCCCATAATCCTCACTGGCCATGGACCTGACTTGTCATGCACTGACGAGAACCAGTTTAGTGATTTCTCAGAGAGCTCGAGTACTTACCACAAGCCTCATTGCCATGGCAATATGTGCTAGAAAAATTAACAAACAGCCTCCAGAGCAGAACAACATGGAGAACAACAAAGGGTGAAAATTCGGGGATTATTTTGCTGTTCTCCAGAACTAGGCCAAATGCTATACAGATCCAGTTTTATGAAGAAAACTAGTTTTAGCATTTTGCAGTCTACTTTGTCGCTCATTAACACATTTCCTGGTGAGCCACCTATTTCAGGGCTATGCTACACCCAGGAGAAGGAAGCTGATCACACATGCCGATGTATGCATGTGAATCCCATTAGCATCATAATACTTAATAGTACTTAGCACTTACATTGCTCTTTCCAGCCTCAAATGAGCTTCCAGACATCAGCTAATTAATAGGATCAGCAGAAGTAGGATGCACAGGACTGGAGGAGAGCAGTAGCATTGGGGTTTTGTACCAATTTAACGGTGTAACCCCCTAGCATGGACATGAGGATCATTCCGGCATAGAGGTGTTTATATCACTATTGCTTATTTCTGTAATTTACATCTATGCCTGTATAACTGCATCTACACTAGGAGGTTGAATTGATTTAACTACATCAGTTACTAGAGCGTACAAAAAAACTGCGTGTAGAAAAGTATTAGTATTAGTATTGCTCTGCACCTAGGGAAAATCTTGTTCTCCAACGTGTGCCATATAAATATGATGCACTTTGTACTAAGTAAATTCAGGTTATGTACATCAAGCTGTTAGTCACTAACACTGACTAACAATGCACCTGTCCTGGTTCAGAAGATAGAGAAAGGTACAGTCCCCACCCTGAGAAGATGGATATTAGAGGAGGAGGAGAAGCAGTGGGGTAGAGAGACCAAGCCAGCCACATTTCCATGGATTCCCAACCAGGCAAATAAGAACATGATAAAAGTATACAAACTAATGAATGGCCTAGAGAACACAGATCAAGAACTCTCTTCTCCCTCCCTGTTTTCTAACACAAGAACAGGGCACACAATTAAGTTAAAAGGTGGCAAATTCTAACTGACAAAAGGAAATATTTTTATACACAACATGTAATTAGACGTGGAACTCGTGAAATTATGTCACTGAAGCCAAGAACTTCACAAGGTTCAAAAAAGGCTGGACGTTTATTGGATAGTATTCAATATTATAACCCTGGATATTCTCGTTAACAAGCATTTTGGAAGGTATATTAAACCTCCTTCTTCGGGACTTAAACTAATCTCTAACTATTAGTGATTTGGATAAGACCTTCACAAGGAGCAGATTAACCCATATCTGCTTACTCTGGGACTTCTTAAACCTTCCTCTGTAGCATCTGGTGTTGGCCACTTTGAGAGACAAGATACTGGGCTAGATGGACCAGCAATCTGATCCAGTCTGGCAATTCCTATGTTCCACAGAGGCATTGGCAATGGAGCAGGAAGGGAACAGGCCTTCACAGGCCCCACTATGACCAGATCAACTAACTGGATTGAACTGGAAAAACATGGCTGGGGGGCCTTGCATTCTAATCAGGAAAGGAAAGGACCCTGGGAGGGAAGTGCAAGAAAAGTATTGCAAAAGGCATTGAAATGACACAAAAGTGGTGGAATTCAAATAGAATATGATGGGCAGAGTGGAAGTAGGGCACGGTTACTAAGCTTGCTAAAGCAAGTTGGGTGAAGCACCTGAACAGAAGAATGGAGCTGGGAAAATTAACAACTAACCACGTTCTGTGTCTATCTTCCGTGTTGCCTGTCCATTACGTTTTGTATGACATCCTATTAGATTGTAAGCTCCTCGTCACTTACGTGTTTACACAGCACCCAGATCCTGACTGGGGCCACCAGAACATAAACATGAAATAATACATGAATAGCCATCACCCTCCCTTCCCCACGTTCTCACCTGCAGAACATTTCTCTGCTCCAGCTGTAGTTTCCCAAGCTGGGCAAAAACCCTCTCCTGCTGTTCCTGAGATATGGAAAAATGGGGAGAAGAAATATCTGCTACATTTTCAGTCTATAGGAATTCTCTTCTTTGCTTACTCGGATCAAGACCAACTGGGCTCCCCTCGACCCCGCCTGCCAGAAGTGTCAGGACACAGTGAAATGAGGGAAATAACAGTGCCACCAGCATTTCAAGTGTCACTTTAGACCAGGGGTCAGCAACCTTTCAGAAGTGGGGTGCTGAGTCTCCATTTATTCACTCTAATTTAAGGTTTCGCATGCCAGGAATACATTTTAACGTTTTTAGAAGGTCTCTTTCTATAAGTCTATAATATATAACTGAACGATTGTTGTATGTAAAGTAAATAAGGTTTTTAAAATGTTGAAGAAGCTTCATTTAAAATGAAATTAAAAAGCAGAGACCACCGGACAAGTGGCCAGGACCTGGGCAGTGTGAGTGCCCCTGAAAACCAGCTCGCGTGCCGCCTTCAACACGCGTGCCATAGGTCGCCTACCCCGCTTTAGACACTGGTAATGACAGGTTTCAGAGTAGCAGCCGTGTGAGTCTGTATTCGCAAAAAGAAAAGGAGGACTTGTGGCACCTTAGAGACGAACCAATTTATTTGAGCATGAGCTTTCGTGAGCTACAGCTCACTTCATCGGATGCATGCCGTGGAAACTGCAGCAGACTTTATATATACACAGAGAATATGAAACAATACCTCCTCCCACCCCACTGTCCTGCTGGGAATAGCTTATCTGGGAATAGCTTACACTGGTAATGGTGGCCCCTGCCATGAGACCCCTGTCCTCATCATACCCCCACCCCCTCCATACCCATCATGCCATGGTACCCCCACCCCCTCCATAGCCCAACTGACCCATGATAGGCCCCCCCGCCACAGCCCCCCAAGCACAGGCCCCCCCACCCCCTCCATACCCATCATGCCATGGTACCCCCACCCCCTCCATAGCCCAACTGACCCATGATAGGCCCCCCCGCCACAGCCCCCCAAGCACAGGCCCCCCACCCCCTCCATACCCATCATGCCATGGTACCCCCACCCCCTCCATAGCCCAACTGACCCATGATAGGCCCCCCCGCCACAGCCCCCCAAGCACAGGCCCCCCCACCCCCTCCATACCCATCATGCCATGGTACCCCCACCCCCTCCATAGCCCAACTGACCCATGATAGGCCCCCCCGCCACAGCCCCCCAAGCACAGGCCCCCCCACCCCCTCCATACCCATCATGCCATGGTACCCCCACCCCCTCCATAGCCCAACTGACCCATGATAGGCCCCCCCGCCACAGCCCCCCAAGCACAGGCCCCCCCGCCCCCTCCACAGCCCCCCATCACAGGCCCCCGTCCCCCCGCAGCCCCCCCCGCCCCCTCCACAGCCCCGCCCCAAGCACAGGCCCCAGGCCCCCTGCCCCGGGGACGCTCCCGCTCCCGGCTGCACTCACCCGCCGCCGTCGGCAGGAGCCGGATCGCTCTCCGGCTCTCTCCCCGGTAGGGGCGGGTCGCCACAGCGCCTCGCCATAGCAACCATCCACACTTCCGCTCTGGGCGGAGCTCCCGCCGGAACTGGGCGGCTCAGGGCAGACGCCGGCGGCGCCATGTCGAGTGTGGGCGAGAAGCCGGGGGGCGGGGCCAAGGGAGCGCGGCCCCGCCCCCGCCGGTAGGGGGTGGGGCCAGGAGGGACAAAGGGCGGGGCTGGGGGCGACTTAGTGAAAAGCCTCGGGGCCTGGCTGGGGGCCCCATCTCTTCCCCCCGCCCCGGCCTCGGGGCCTCCACAGTGTCCCCATCTCCCCCCACCTCGGAGCCTGGCCGGGGGCCCCCATCTCCCCCCCCGCCTTGGAGCTTGGCCGGGGGCCCCATCCCCCCCAAGCCCCATCTTGGGGCCTCCACAGTGTCCCCATCTCCCCCGCCTCGGAACCTGGCCGGGGCCCTATCTCCCCCCCTCCGGGCCTGGCCGGGGCCCCCATTTCCCTCCCGCCTTGGGGCCTGGCCGGGGGCCCCATCTCCCCCCACCCACCTAGGGGCCTCCACAGTGTCCCCATCTCCCCCCGCCTCGGAGCCTGGCCGGGGGGCCCATCTCCCCCTGCCTGCCTCGGAGCCTCCTCTGTATCCCCATCTCCCCCTGCCTTGGAGCCTGGTCAGGGGCCCCATCTCCCCCCGCCTCTGGGCCTGGACAGTGTCCCCATCTTCCCCCGCCTCTGGGCCTGGACAGTGTCCCCATCTTCCCCCGCCTCTGGGCCTGGACAGTGTCCCCATCTCCTCCCGCCTCGGGCCCTGGCTGGGGTCCCCGTCTCCCCTCATCTCGAGGCCTGGACAGTGCCCCCATCTCCCCCTGTCTCAAGGCCTAGCTGGGGGCCCTATCCCTTCCACATTGGGGCCTGGGCAGGGGCCCCGTCTCCTTCACATCACGTCTCCAGCTGGGTTTCCTGATCCACCCAGCTCAGAGTCCTGACCCACCTGCATCAAGGGTCCCAGGCCGCCCTGCCTTCATAAAGGGCCAGCGGGGTTTTCCAGGCCATCTGGGCCAGGGCCCCTATAGCCCTCAGCTCAGGCTCCGGCTGCCATTCGAATGCCGCCTGCCTATGTAGAGTTGGTGCCATTGACGGATGTCACTACCCCCCATATTTACACTTATACCCAGGGCCCAATCCTGCTCCAAGTGACTCCAATGGGAGCCCTTCGAATGGAGAACACGGCTCACACCACAGCAGGAGGCCTGAGTGATCTCACCAACCTGGACATTCCCCTCATATAAGTGGGACTGGACCAGTCTCAGAAAAAATACTCTAGCCAGCATCTGCTTTTTAATGGGATCCACTGGATCCTAGCACGAGGCACCAGCTGAACCCGTTCCCGGCACATTCTCTCCTTTCCCTGACCCCAGGCTCTCATGGAGTTAGACCAAGAGCTTTGCTCCTTTCAGTGCAATGTTTTCTTCCCACATTTCCACAGCCTTCGTTTCAGTCTTCAGTCTGCCTGGAGGGTTGATTTTTCTCCCTTGCAAGAGTATCTCTAGCTTTTACTTTGTGTTGCATTGATGGCTCTAGGTTAATTGTTGCTACTTCGGTAAAAGAAAAAGAAATAGAAAAATCCTATTCACAAACCATGGTACATTTCCACCCCTTTGATACCTGGATAAATTCATGTAAAATGTCATTGACTTTTTTACTCTTCCCTTTCCCAGAAATGCTCCTCTCCAGAGCCCTAGTGGTGGGTGCTGGCCACATATCTTTTGCTTCAGCCAATGGCCCTTGCCTAGCCAGTTTCCCCCTGGCTTGCATGCCCTAGCAAAGAGATTCCCGCCGGTGGGGGGTGCCCAAGGGCAGGGCATGACTGTTGCTCATGCTGGATCCTGACCTATATTCTCCTACTTTCCCCCCACAGTTGGGGCTACATAATGCTGCTCCCTGCAGTGTTCATGACCTCACACAGGGAGTACGAGAGAAACCGCCACTGCAGGGGGGTAGGGAAACCAGTCCCTGGGTGAGGGATGGAAGGAAGAAGAAAGCCCAGACAGCTGGGGAGGGCTCAGACTAGCAGGCAAGGGGGAAGGGGGGCCCAAAGTGGAGGTAGTGGGGCAGGACGGCCAGCCAGAGACATGCTGTGATCACTGGTAGAAACACAGCCGAGAAGAACAACTAGGAGCCGCGCTGGAGCTGGGGAGGAGGAGAGAGCTGGATAGGGAACGGGGAAGAGGCAGGAGGGGGAGCAAACCCAGAAGCAGACAGAGGAAAGGAGACAAGAAGGGAAAGGGCAGAAAGGAAAAGCCGGGAGAGTCAGAGGATGGGGCAGCAGCTTAGCCAAGGCAGGTCAGGAAGGGCGAGGACAGCTGGTGCTGATGCATTGGACAGGTGCGACCATGGCTGTTGTGAGAGCTCCAGGGGAAGGTTCAGTCCAAACCAAAAGAGCTGCTGCCATTGACGTCCCCCCTTTACTTTCCTGCGAGTATTTCTAGGAACACGGCTTTGTAAAACCCATTAGCAAACACACTCCATAGAGCCCCTAGGACCCCCCAGCGTCTTTCAGCACAACTCCCTATGCAGTAAATGTGCCAGAGAGCAGCAGTTCTCGGTTTTGGATATTAGGTGGATGGAAGAATAACATCAATAGTTCTCTGCACTGTCTGACTCCAGCCATGGAGGGGCTTCAGATCTGAAACACACAAGTGAATAGCCAGGAGGTGTAGCAACTGTTAGTTCTCCTTAGGGTCCCATGAACTTAGTTGGGACTTGGGGAATAGCCATGTCTCCTGGATGTGTCCCCCCGAGGCAGTTTCCAGTTCTAGCTCCGAAAAGGCAGCCGCGGATAGAGCGAAAACCCAGCTTCTCCTGGAGTCTCTGCATCACAGATCCTGCCTTTTCCAAGCAAGGCTTACGTCGGCTTATTTTCATCCTGACTAGTCACAGACGCTCAGCTTGGAGAGCACCTCTGCGGGTAGTGAGGGCTGGCTCCAACACCCAGTGCAATCCAGGGGAGTCTGCATTGTCTGCAAATGGAGCCTGGGAGCAGGTTCTCTCTCCTGCACAGCGGTTCCATCAGCAGCTTGCCACAGTGTCCGTCCCCCCACTCCAGCCTTGAGTAACTCCACGCCCAAGGAGGGCTCTCCACACCCTCCCTGCCTGCTCTCTCCCCTGCCCTAAAGATCCTCACAGTGACATTTTGTCCTGCTTCAGTTTCAGACTTGTTCTCGATGGAGAATTACCCCCCTGAAACACGTGCACGCACTCTCCTCTGTGTTACACCTGGCCAGGTAGGGCTGTTTCCACGTTGCTTCTCCCTGCTCTTTATGCACAGACTGTTTGCCAGCACCCAGTAACGCTCCCCAGCAGCTCGGGACACAGAGCACATCCTGGCTGCAAACCTAGGGAGAGCTAGAATGGAGTTGGAACGTGGCCTCACCTCTCCTTATTTATTAACACTGACAGCAATTCACGTGTTCAAAGTGTTGTACCAATGGGAATTCCACACTGAACCGCCAACGCCAGCCGCACACTGGGGCACTAGGATCAGTGCAAATTCATTGGGGAGAGCGCCTCCTACTGAGCACCCCAAGCGCTGTGCTGGGGCATTGGGGTCAGCACTGACTGCAAGGCGAGGGAGCCTCCCGCCCTAAAATCATCCACACCCTCCCCTGCAGTCCAGCACCGGGCTCAGCACCATCTCAGGAGAATAGCCATTAAGTCCTTCAGCCCCCTTGGTTTTTCTGGTGGTCTCCCATCCAGACGCTGATCCGGCCTGACTCTGCTAAGCCTTCCTGAGCCAAATTCCCCGAGGTACTGACGGCTCACAGCACCCATCACCTTTAGGCAGGGCAGCTGGCACTCACCACCCAGAATGCTTTGCAGGCGGATTCTCGGAAGGACGGGGGAACCACCAGAGCATGGGGGCATTCTGCTGACATCACAGTGGGGAGACTCCATAGCCCGCGGAGCTGGCGGCCCCCGGAGACATCCCGTAGCGCAGGATCTCCGGGCCAGCAGGCCTCCACCTTTCAGCACGCACTGTCAGAGAGATCTGGCCCAGCCCCCAGACATGGCCCAGGCTGGGCCAGCATGGGGCGCATCCCCTCATGCCTGCAGGAGAGGAGGGCACCACGGAAGAATAGACAGGTCTGGGCTCCTTCCTTCCTGTGAAGATGAAGCCGATGATTGGGAGACCGACCCGGACTATATAAATGACGCCACCAAGAGAGGCTTTTGGTCAGGGGATGGCCACAGAGCCTGCTCTGAGATCTCCATTGCCTCCATCATCTCTGGTAAGGACCGGGGAGAATGCTGGGAAAAGACCCTTGACAATAACCGCAGGGGTTCTGCCTGCCCATGGGGATGTGTGGATGGGCTGAGAGCACTGAACACGTGGGCCCACTTCTCCGAGGCACGTTCCTTCCTGCTGCCCTTTCAGCCTCAGCCTTGCTGCTGCTTCAGCTGGGAAACAGCCTGGGGCAGGATGTGGGGCCGAGTGAGGTAGGGAAACTGACCACCAGCCAAACAGATGTGGGTGCTGCTGTGTGCCCCAAGAAGACCCATTGCCACTGTTCCCTCTAAGCTGGGCGCGTGTGCACACAGATCCTAAACCCTGCGCACACGGCAAAACACCGTGCGCACAACAATTTACACAGAAGAAATTTTTTGCGCACACGGACTGTCAAAAATTAGAGGGAACACTGCCCATTACCCCGCTCTACTCACTTTCAGCTCCAGGGCTCACCGATCTGGGTTCCAGTAACAATCTGGGAACGGTCCCTGCTGCAGTGTTTGAGTCTGTGACCCAACCCAATGGGAACCTTTGGTCCCATTTCTACTACAAATTCAACCATGTCCGTCAAAGTGTAATGCCCGAGGGGGGGGAGAGAGATGCATGATGCACACACAGAGTGTAATGTCCTGGGGGCGGGGAAGAGAGAAAGGTCACGTTGTATACACACACACACAGACACAGAGTCATGTGTGGGAAGGGGGAGAAAGCACACACGTACTCGATGATGGCAGGACCAGGAAACAGAACCCAATTACACCAGTCGCAAATGCAAGTCCTGCTGGACAGCCCCCTGTGGGAGCAGACTGTCTGTTGTATGCCCCATCACTTGACGTGCTCTGGGTTGCGGGAGTTCAGACCAATGGTAGGAGCAGGAGGCTGGGAATTAGGAGCCCTGCCCAGCTCAAACCCTGAGCAAGCTGTGTGTCACAGCCCCAGGCAGGCCTCAGTTTCCCCTCCCAGGGAAGGCACTAGAAGAGGGCGGAGGGCAATTACCCTGCCTTGCTTGTTTTGGATTTTACTCTCCTTTCTGGGATTGTTTCAGATCTGTCGAACTCCATCCGTGGCTGTGAGCTGAACCAGCCTGGCACGGCGAAGCCAGGCACACCCCGTGTCCTATCCTACGAGACCAGGGAGCACGGGCGCCCACCCACTGCTGAGGACAGCCACCTCCGGAGCTCTCGAGAGACAATCCAACGGAGCCCGCGGCCAGGCACCGGGACTCGCCTGCTGCGGCCGTACCCCAGCGTCTACCTGCACTCCTCCGCGGGCACGGGCATCGAGAGGGCCTCCGTGTTTGAGTGCAACGCTGCTGAGAAGCTCGACACCTTCTTCTACGAGAAGCTCAAAGCTTGTGAAGAGGCCCCCGCACCGCCCTGCCCTGCCCGGGGTGACTCCAGTACCTACGCGAACGAGGAGCTCCTGGGTGATGAGCCAGGGACGGAGGCTGCCAGCAGGAGGAGGGCCCACAGCAGCACAGACAGAGAGGGGCAGCTGGCGCATCAGAGAGACGGAGCCCAGCAGGGTGGTTTGGCCCCCCAGGACCAGGGTGGGAGGCCCAGACGCAGTCACACCAGACAGAGGAACAGGAGGAGGGACAGCGGAGGCCTCCAGCGGCTGCCCAGTTCTGGAGATGCCCCCGACCCCGCAGCCTTCGATCAGAGCCTGGGGCCGTTCCAGCCAGGGGACAGGACAGCAGCAGGGCCGGGGTGGGAAGAGCCTGCCCATGGGAGGGGGTGCAGCAGACCTTGCCTGGAGGCAGGCGGGCCACCCCGGATACTGCCGCACTGCGTGATTGCTCATCTCCAGAGCTGTACGGCCTGCCAGCGGTTTAACCAGAGCCTGCAGGCCTGGCCTGGGGAGGAGGCCACCTACGAGAACAGCTGGGCCCCACGGGAAGAGGAGAGCGCCCCCAGCAGGAGGGCGAGGTCAGCAGCACCCTCGCAGAGGCAGCTCCGGCAGAGGCTCTCCGAGGTCCAGAAATGGCTGGAGCAATCCATGGCTGAGGAGCCTTCGCTTTGTCCGGGGCCAGAGACCCACAGGGCCCCAAGCCCGGTTGTCCCAGGCTGGTTCTATGCCTGTGAGAGCTACAGGAACTTGGATCAGAAAGAGGGTGGGACCTGGAGGAGGCTGGAGCGGGACGGGGACCCGGGGAGCCGCAAACAGCCTGCAGAGTGGGGCAGCAGGAGAGGGAAATGGGAAGCAGGAAACCCCCCGCGCTGCCAGGTGAGGAGGGGCCTGGAGGCTGAACAGCAAGGGAAGGGGGAGAGAGAGGCCCCTGTGCGGTGCAATAGTCCTGCTGTCAGTAGCCAGCGTGGTGGCATTGTGAGCCCAGGTCACGAGGTCAGGGCTCCCCGTCAGGCTGGTGCTAGCCCCTGGCTGAGCTGCAGGGAGGAGATCCACCAGCCTGGCAGAACGGAGGGGCTACGTGTGGGGAGCAGCCTCGAGCCGCATTGCCTAGGCCATTGAAAACCAGCCCAGACAAAGGCCTGGAGACTCCGGAGGGACCAGCCCAGCCCCAGAGGCAGGGACTAGCCGCTTCCATCAGCCTTGCCCACCTTCCCCCTCAAAGCGAATCCCCCTGGCCGTGGCCCAGGGCTTTGGCAAGCCAGGCACAGCGCCCCCCCACAGGAGAGCAGGGGATTTTCAGGGATTACGGGGAGGGGGATGGGAACTGGGACCAAACACCACTGGCCGGCTGCGTCCAGCCTGTCTGGCAGTAGACAGACGCTCAGCCAGAGGTGGAACAGGAGCCAGGCTAGCAGGCCGGGCTCGCTGGCAAGGAACAAGGGTGCACGGTCTATCAGGGAAATGTGACAAGGGCACGCAGAGAAGGCAGCCCCTGGCATCCCTTTTATTACACAGCAGAGGGCCCTTGCTCCCCCGTCACTGGGAAGCCACCCTTGACTGCAAGGGGTGAAAATGGAGCAAGTTGCGCAGGATTGGACCCTGTCTAACCCCCCCGCCCCCACAGGGCTCAGCTCAGGGCTTGGTCAGAACGGACGGCTTGGGGGTGGGGAGCTTGCGCTGGGAGAGGGAGCAGGCCACAGCGTTTGCCTCCATGCAAGTGTGCCCAGCCGCTCTCCGGGGGCTGCCAGCAGTGCCCTGCAGGCCACCGTTTGGGAGCCGCTGTCCCAGATGACCTGCTAGGTCTCTCCACCCCACTCCGATTTCCAGGGTTGGGGAAAGGATTAGTCACTCCTGTGGCTAAGCTGCAGCTTCCCCAGTGGGCACAACAAGAGATCTCAGGCCTCAGGGCGGATCACCAGCTGGCGTCAGGAAACCATTTCCCTCCATGGCAGCGTTGCAGTTAGATGTACCTGGCAAATGTCCAACTTGCACAGAGCATCTGGCATGGGAGACAGGGTCCCAGGATTGATGGGCTATTGGGCTGTCCTGCTATGGCAGGGGGTAGGATGGACCATGGTCTGTCCTGGTCCGGGGTGGGGTGGTACCCAGATGAGATGGACCATGGTCTGTCCTGGTCTGGGGAAGGGGGGCCCAGGCCATCGTCTGTCCTGGTCTGGGGAGCGTGGGCAGATGAGATGGACCCTGGTCTGTCCTGGTCCGAGGGGGGACGACACCCAGATGAGATGGACCATGGTCTGTCCTGGTCTGGGGAGGTGGGGTGTACCTAGATGAGGTGGACCATGGTTGTCCCAGTCCCTCCCCCAGCACCTGATGCCCTGGGGGTCGGAGCCCCGCAATGCCCGCTCACTGCACTGCGTGACCCCCTCTCTCTGCCGTAGCCTGTGGCGAGGGGCCTTGGCCATGAGGAGCTGAACGCAGCGACCGTCCCGCAGGGCACGTGCTCCTGGCTCTTCTGTGAGCACCAGAGACGCGGCCCAGGCTCCGAACCAGGCCGGCGGAGGGGAGGCCACGCCAACGAGTCTCGGCCCGGCACCTGTTCTGCCACCGAGGCTGCAGCTGCCAAGCTGCAGGCCGAGAGCCGTGTCCAGAGGATAGTGGAGGCCTTTGAGAGACGATCCCGCAGGGAGGCCAAGGCAGCAGCACAGGAGAAGCTGTTCCAGGCCGCCCGGCAGAGGGAGCTGGACAGAAGAACTAGGGCAGTGGCGTCAAAGGAGCACCGAGGGGCCCGGCTCGCTCGGCAGCCTCGGAGCGGTTCCAGGCCACCCCGATCCCATTCCAGGGAGCACTGGCGAGAGGCACCCCGGCCTGAGGCCGTGACTGAGGGGAGGCCCCAGGGCTCCCGGCGGAAGGGAGACACCATGAAGAAGAAGAGGCCAAGCTTTGTGGAGAAACGCAACAGCCATCACTAGTCCCTTGTGATCTGCCTGCAGCTCAGCTGGCAGCCCCAGGACCCACTCAGGAGAAGGGTCGGGCAGCACCTACATGCTGGGAGCCTGGTGTGCCACAGGCACGGACGGGCAAAGGCGGGCTGAGCTGGGCTACAGGGCACCAGATAAAGAGCAGGGCCCATGACAACCCAGGTACCCTCTGCCTGAGCAATCAGGGAAGGAGAAGGGGGGAACCGTGGAACAAGGGGGGCACCAGCCTGGGGGGCCAGGCAGGAGCTCAGAGCTCCTGGGGCCTGCAGAGACCCATGGCCGGGGCCGGCAGCCTGGGACGGGTCCCCCAGAGAGGGCGGGGGCTGCGGAGAACACCAGTGTCCGAGTGATGTGTCCATCAGCGGGGGAGGAGCCGGGCAGGGGGGATCGGGGCCACAGGCTGCCTGAGGAATGCCAGGGGGGCCCTGGTGGCTCCGTGCCACGTGATGCTTTCCGAGATGGTGCAGGAGCCCCCCCGGGGTGGCAGCACCCCTTGGTCCAGCCCAGCTCTCCCCACTGGGGTGAAAGGGCTGTTTCCCGGGGGCGAGGAGAGCCTGGGGCTGGCCTGAGGGCGCTGATGGCTCACTCTGCACCAAGGCCAGAGGAAAACAGGGACCAATACATCATTGCACCACTAGAGGTCGCTGTGTGTCTCCTTAGCGAGGCTGGCGCCTGGGAGGGGAGCCAGGAGCACCCTGAAAGGAGCAATGCCCTGGGGTCTGTCACGCACCCCCACCCCCAGAGCACAGGGGCAGGCCGCAGCAAGGGCCCTGCAGCCACGGAAACAACAGGCACAGTCCCCCAACACCTGGCCACACCTGTGCACAGACGGCACGCACAGCTCAGCCACCCTACAGCAAGGAGCCGGGCACAACCGGCAGACAGACAGACACACAGCTCAGCCACCCTACAGCAAGGAGCCGGGCACAATCGGCAGACAGACAGACACACAGCTCAGCCACCCTACAGCAAGGAGCTGGGTACAACCGGCAGACAGACACACACACACAGTATTGCTCACGCCTAGTGGTCAAAAATCACATAATCTCCCCCCACCCTCCCAAATGACAAGCTTGGCTTAGAGACCCTGTGATTTTCATACTAATCGAGGCTGAGTCTTCACTTGCCTCCTGGTCACTGGGCCTTTGGGGTCACAGTTTCCAGCTTTCCCCCCAAACCGGGGAACTCTGGGCCTTTGTGAAGCGAAGCTGTGCATCTCGCCCGCTCACCTGACTCCAGTAGCTGGGGCTTTAAGAAAACACCAGATGTAAGAATTGGCAAGAAACTCTCCCACGGAGCCTTCCCCACAAGACAGCCACACACACCCCCACGACACAGCCACACCCCACCACACACACAAACACCCCCCCACACCAGAGACGAGCCCTGGCCCCGGCCCCAGCTTTGCACTCCACCTGCTTCTCTGTAGACCCAGATACTGCCCCCACCTCCACCTCCCCCATTGCTCCTTGCTGCTGTTTTTATTTCCCCCTTTTTTAAAACCTCCCTCACTTCTCCCCATCCTGCTTGGGTGGGGCCCAGGCTCGGAGCAGCAGTGGGGGCTGCGGGTCAGGATTGTGAAGAATCGGCAGAACTTGGAGGGTGGGGGGAGCCCAAGGCTGGGACAGCAGCAGGAGCTGCAGGTCGGGATTGAGGGGCAGGGCATTGTCAGAGCTGGGGGTGGGGAGCCCAGGGCATGGAGCCAGGGTCCCTGCCTTCACATCCGCAGACGGAAATCCACATCCCTCCTCCCCAGGGCGATGGGGACTGTCAGGCCTGGTGCTGGCCAAGTCAAGCGGCCACATCAACAAGCCTTTCCCAGCTCCTGCCCCATCCCCCCTGATCTCGCACAACAATGGGGCTGGGGAGGCCCCGCTGAGCTCAATCACCAGCCCAACAAAGGGAGCTCCTGCCTGGCCTGGCGGCAGGGAGATGGCCGCAGACACCTCTGGGGGGGAGCAGCCCTGGCGGGGAGGTGACAAATGCACCAATGCCAGCTCTGGGGTCAAAAGGACAAGGGGGGGAGCAGCCAGAAATGGGGAGCACAGGCCTGCACCCTGCGTGCCATGGGGGGGATGGGAACCAGCAGGCTTGGCTGGGGAGAGCCGGGGGCGGGGGCGGAATTAATGACAGCGGATTTAGGCTGGAGGCGAGATCTCCTGGGCACTGGCATGGGCACTCGCTGCCCCAGGGCTGGGCTAGGCGCCTGGCGGACGGCTTGGAGAGTGCACTAGGGAGGACGTGGCTCATAGCGGTGCTGGGGGCACGACGGAGGCGGCAGGCAGGGCACACGGAGCAGACGGGGACAGAGAGCCTGTGCGGGGTCAGAGCCGCCGGCCAGCCAGCGAGTCCCTACGACCCACCGGGCCCAGGGGAACCGGTGCACGTCCCGGCCACAGCCCAGCGGGTGCAAACCAGCCGCCTTGGAGCTGCACCTGTCCCATCTGCTGAGGTTCCAGCCCTAGCAGCACAGGTCTGGGGGGGCTCAGGGTCGCAATGGGAAAAGCGGGTGTGTTTCCTCGCCCGGCCCTGCCCTGGCCAGCTCAGCCACTGCCATCTCCCCAACCCTCTGCTCCTGGGCTGGCCCCGGGCTCCCACACCATGAGCTCCGCCCAGGGCGGGGGCGGGGGCACACAACAACATGGCCAGCCCCTGGACAGTACCAGTCATACTGTCAGCCCCAGGGAGTCAGCTCCCACCCCAGCCAAATTCCTTAGCAGTGGGAAAGCCAGGGGGTGGGGTAGGGGATTTGGGCATGTCTCTTGACAGATATTGGGAACATGACACATGCCAGCCCATAAGGCTCCAGAGTCCCGATTTACCAGTGCTGATCTCCATCCTCCACTGGGCGGGGCACCCAAAGCACCGTATGCTCCAGGCTGGATTCATCCCAAACCCATCACTAGCCCGCCGGCTGGGGACAGATCATTCCAGGCAGGCTGCAGAGGGGAAAGGGACACCCAGGCCAGCCAGCGAGTCCATGCAGAGCCCTGAATAGAACCCAGGCGTCCTGACTCCCCAGCCTCGGTTTTAACCGTGAGAGCAGCATGTGCCTGCAAGGCCGCCAGGCGAGGGGGGTCAGTCGGTGTCACTGGCACAGTCAGGAGGTGCTCGGTGGTTACGAGCGATGGCCGTGTGCCAGTGGAGAGCTCTGCACTGCTGGTCCGCGGGGTTCCAGACTCCCTGAAACAGACAGCGCCACAACCGGGTGCGGCCCACAGCAGGACACAGCAGGTGTGAAACCCACGGACTGCAAGGGACAGCGCCCCCTACTGAGCCCCTGCCCCCCTCCCTGCACCACAGCGCCCCCTACCGACCCCCGCCCGGCTCCCTGCACCACAGCGCCCCCTACCGACCCCCACCCGGCTCCCTACACCACAGCGCCCCCTACTGAGCCCCTGCCCCCTTCCCTGCACCACAGCGCCCCCTACCGACCCCCGCCCGGCTCCCTGCACCTCAGCACCCCCTACCAACCCGCGCCCGGCTCCCTACACCACAGCGCCCCCTACTGAGCCCCACCCATCTCCCTACACCACAGCGCCCCTTACCGACCCCCGCCCGGCTCCCTGCACCACAGCGCCCCCTACCGACCCCCACCCGGCTCCCTACACCACAGCGCCCCCTACTGAGCCCCTGCCCCCTGCACCTCAGCGCCCCCTACCAACCCGCGCCCGGCTCCCTACACCACAGCGCCCCCTACTGAGCCCCACCCATCTCCCTACACCACAGCGCCCCTTACCGACCCCCGCCCGGCTCCCTGCACCACAGCGCCTCCTACTGAGCCCCGCCCAGCTCCCTACACCACAGCACCCCCTACTGAGCCCCTGCCCCCTGCACCTTAGCGCCCCCTACTGACCCTCGCCCATCTCCCTACACCACAGCTCACCTACTGACCCCCGCCCCGCTCCCCGCACTGCAGCGCCCCCTACCGACCCCCGCCCAGCTCCCTGCACCACAGCGCCCCCTACTGAGCCCCTGCCCCCTGCACCACAGCGCCCCCTACTGAGCCCCGCCCGGCTCCCTACACCACAGCTCCCCTACTGAGCTCCGCTCCCCGCATCACAGCACCCCCTACTGAGCCCCCACCCCACTGCCTGCACCACAGACCCCCCTAGCACCACACCAGGGCATTGGGCTCAGCACCGACTGCCAGGGGAGAGCACCCCCTCCTGAGCCCCTGCCCCACTCCCAGCACCCCCTCCTGAGCCCAACCCCTGCTCCCTGGAGTGCAGCGGCCCCAGCGCCACCCTGGGGCATTGGGGCCAGCACTGACTGCAGCCACGCTAGGGAAGTCCCTGCTGAGTGATGACACGGGACAGCACCGTCTCCCCACAGGGAAACCTAGACAAGGCAGTTTGCGATTGCCACAGGAGTTACAGGGGCAGCCTCGGGTTTGCCCTGACCAGCTAAGCTGCAGGAATGCTTGAAACTGCCTCTTCCCCTGTACAGGAGCTGAGAAGGGAGAGGCCAGCTCCAAACTAATAGGCCTTTAAGAGGGAGGCCTCCAAACCAACCCTGGCCCCCAGAACTCCTGGGTTCCTTTATGTCCTAGGAGGCATGTTCCCTTAGGCACCAGGTCAGGGAAGGAGTTGCTTAGCTGACCTCAGAGCAACCACCGAGCCACCAGTCAGCACAGCCAGGTCTCTGTGGGTACGTCCACACCACAGTGAAAAGCCCGTGGCACCGAGTGTCAGAGGCCAGGGCCACTGACTCAGGCCTGTGGGGATGGGGCTGCAAATTGCAGTGTAAACGTAACCCGAGAGCCCAGTCAGGCTAGAGACCTGCAACCCATAGCAGCAGTAGGGTGGCATGTGTGAAAATTCAGGAGGGGAGGCGGGAACTGGCGCCTATCCCTGAATATCGGAAAAGTCCCTATAAAATGGGGGCAAGTGGTCATCCTTGGCAGCTGGCACAATGTGCTCCTCACATTGAGTCTAGCCTCTCCTTTTCCTGGTTATATGGCCGGGCCGGGCCCCAGGGCAGGACTCCGGGACTGTGCCCAGTCTTTGTAAACTCCAGCCAGGGGTAACCTGCTCTGTCACAGCCAAACCGGGAAAACAAGGCCCAAGAGTGGGGAGCGCCCCCTCCTGAGTCCCCAGTGCCGCTCCCTGCAGCAGGCTGGAGGTTCCTCGGAGGTCTCCCAGCCAGGCCGGAGTCGCTTGTTGGGTCGGTCCTGTGCCAGGTCTGGGGCTGTTGGCGGGCACCCCACCCCCATGGCCCACAGTCGCTCACTGTCACCCACGCGAGTCCCAGAGAGTCACAGGGCCCAGGCTTGGCAAACTCAGCTGGAAACCTGCCCTGAGCATCCACAGCTGCTGCATGGCCCGGGGCCTCACATTTCCATGTCAATCCGGGGAGTTACAGGCACCAAAATCCACTGCTGACTGCGCCCCTTGCTGGGGACCTTTGCTCGGGGCGCTGGGGGCGAAGCCCCCCCCTCTGGATTGGAGTCCCGGGCTGGGGGACTCAGCTTCCCTGAGAAGCAGGCGAGGCCCCAGCTCTCAGACCATCTGGCTAGACTGGCCCAAGCCCTCCAGGTCCAGTGTGAGGAGTGACCCTGGCCTGGACCCAGGGCAGGGGAGAACGGGCCAGATCCTGAACCCCTTGCTCAGGCCTTCCCCAGGCCAGATGCCCACGGGCTTCAGGCTCTGGGCCTGGCCAGGGGGGCCTGACAGATGTTTCAGACTCAGCTCTACCATGGGCTGCCAAAGCCCCCCTCGGGCCAGTCCCCTGCGGGCTAGTGGGGTCCAGCAGGCCGGCCCAGGAGAGGGGCTGCGAGGCCGCAGGTTCTCCCCCAGCTGGGGCTGAGCCCGGGGTCTCATCTCCATCAGCCTTTGACGTCCTCCCAGGCCCCCCCGCTTAACAGAGCCCTGCTAATTGTCGGCCGGCCGGCCGGCCCTGCCCCCTGGTGCCAGCAGTCTGGCTCCCCAGTTGGGGCAGAGATGCGGATCAGCATGAGAAAGGCTTGAATCGGAGCAGGAGAGCCGCTGCCTCCCACCTGAGCCCGCCCCCTGCCCCTCCTGGCCCGGGGCTGCCCTTCACCTTCAGCCGGGCCGGCACCCGGAGCAGCAGCGGCTGGAGCAGCGCCCGGGCCATGTCCCATCCTACGGGGGAGGCAGCCCCTGGGCAGAGCGGCGCAGAGGCGGGGGGCTGCCCGAGCCCCCCGGGGGAAGCGCCCCAGCGCTGTGCCCCGGAGAGGGGAGCTCCGGGCGCTGGGGATGGAGCGGGGCCGGGCGAGGAGCCCCAGGACTCCAGCAGGAAGGGGAAGAAGAAGAAGAAGAAGAAATACAACCGCCACCCCAAGCCGCCCTACACCTACCTGGCCATGATCGCCCTGGTGATCCAGGCCTCGCCCGGCAGGAAGCTGAAGCTGTCCCAGGTAAGAGCAGGGCAGGGGCCCAGGAATCTGGGGGCCTTGATTTCCCCTGTTGTGCGCGGTCCCACAGGCTGGGCGACCGGGGAGGGGGGGCAGAGGGACTATTGGACCATCTAGTCTGACCTCCTGTACCTCCCGGGCCATGCACATCCCCCAGGTCCCCTGCTCTGGTTCCCCGCCCCTCCAGGCGCCCCTGGGAGAGCCGGGCAGCCCAGAGCCGGAGGGAGGGAGGGGGACACTGGGCTCCAGTTGGTACAGGGCCTGACCCCCCTTGCTAGGCTTGCACGGCTCTGGGAGAGCCCCAGGACCAATGGTGGGCGAGGGGGATGCCCGGAGACCCGGGCACTGTCCCTCCCCTCCCAGGGCCTGCTCTGGGGCCGAGCTGGGCGCGTGCAGCGGCCGGGGGATCGGGGATGGGGGCAGGCGACAGACCCCCGCGGAGGGAGGGTTTGGCTCCCGCTGCTCCCAGCGGCCGGGACCCAGCGGCTGAGCCGAGCCCCATTCAGCCCCGCGCCTACTGTATATGGTGTAGATAAGCCGCGGGTCAGGGGTCGGCCAGGGAAGGAGATTAGGAACAGCAGGGGGGGGATTCCTCGGGGGTCAGGTGACCTGGGAGTTTGCACAGACACGGGGGGGATTAGCACGTTGGGATGGAGAGCTCGCCCGACCCCCAGGCCAGGGTCTAAGGGGTCACACGAGGCTTTACCGCTGCCTGGGCCAGCGCCGGGCCGAGCTGCCGGGAGCCGGCGGTTGCTTAAAGCCCAGAAGCTCAGAGCACTTTACAAACACGGAGCGCAAGGCCAGACAGTGTCACTGCACTGGGGAAACTGAGGCACGGGGCCCGTCCGAGGTCCCCCAGCCAGTGGGAACAGAACCCAGGTGCCTGGTTCCGAGTGCTCTGCTCTAGCCACTAGACGCCACTCCACTCATCCTAAGGGACCCGCTCCCCTTGGGCATTTGCCCCCAGCTTGCGTTACTGGCCCCCCACTAAGCCAGGCTAACAGCTGGCACTTACAGCCCCGGGCAACCTGGGAGGGGGCGGGGCCTGGACGAGTCAGCCAATCAGCTCCACCCAGATCAGCTCTGCATGGGGTGGGGGGTCAGGTACCAGATTGGACTCACATGCTCAGCTCTGCTCGGACCCCTTCACCGCCTGGTGCCCCAGCTGCCCTGCCCCATGGCACTGTGGGTGCTGCAAGGGTTAATAGTGGGGGCTGGGGGCTTTGAGATCCGGAGGGGCAAGTGCTGCGGGGGAGGGGGTACTGGGACAGCCTATGGGGTGGGGGTGGTCCCCAGCTCCTCTGGAATGGCAGGGCAGAGCCGGGGGAGACTCTCCCCGGAGCGTGGCGTGGGCTCTGTGGGCTGTTTTGGGGGGCTACTGCCAGTGAGTGGCCCAGCCCTGGCCCTGGGGTACTGTTCAAGTGCTGGAAGCCAGCAGGAGGCATCAGGGAGCCCCCAACAGCCTGCCGTGCTGAGTAATCCCAGCCCCCCTGCCCAGGTTCACGGATGCTGCAGGGGCTCTGTGCTGGTGCAGCTCAGGCCCTCTGCCGGGGCCAGGAGGGGAGATGGGCATTACCGGAACCAGAGCCCAGCCCTGCTCCCATGTAACCTCTGCTCCTGGTGCCGTGGGTTCACTGGGAGCAGGTGGGTGAGCTGAGCTCACACAGAGAAGGGCGGGCATGGGGGGGAGGCCATGGGGACGGGTGTGCACCCAGAGGCAGAGCAGACCTGGGGGTGCCCCAGCACCAGCCTTTTCCACCTTGTGGGAAAGGGGAGCTCCCTCTCCCTGGCCTGTTCGGTCCTTGGCCCCTGCAGAGGCCTAGTTAGTGCTGGTTGGGGGAGGAGGGCGGGGGGGGGGGGGCTGCACAGCATGTCCCCTGGCCTGCTAGGAACAGGGATGCACCCCTCCATATTTGGGTCTCACACGCCACCCAATGGCCACAGTCACGATCCAGCAAGAGCCAGACAGGACCAACACGATGGCTGTCCTCGAGGGGATTAAACCCTCCACTCTGCACCACGCCCTGTGCCCCAGCCTTGCTTCCTGACAGGCTACAGTGCCTCCTTAAAGATGCAGCCAGCTGCAATCTGCTCCAGTCCATGACCACCAGGGGCCTGACAATTCCTTCCTGGCACCTTGTGCCATCAGTCTCATCTGCGCTGGGGGGGAATGAAGCGTCACAAGCCCGCTTTGCACAGGGGTGAAAGATGACATAAGAAAACTCTGAATTGTTTAACAACACTTTGTTAGATGCTCAAAAAAGCCATAATTAAGGAAGACCCTGTTGGTTAAAACGCTGACCTGGTTCAGAGGAAAGTGAAGGCAGCTATACAAAATTAAAAAATAATGTATAACAAATGGAAGAAAGGGGAAGTTGACAGTTATGAGTATAAATCAGAGGTTAGGAACTGTAGAAAATTGATAAGGGAAGCAAAGGAACACAAGGAGAAATCTAAGGCCGGCAGAGTTAAGAACAATAAGGAGTAGTTTTCAAAGTATATTAGGAACAAAAAGAATCCTCACAATAGTATTGGTCCAGTACTAGATGTAGAACTATTAATCATGATGCAGAAAAGGCAGAAAAGTTCATTAAATATTTGTTCTGTATTTGGGGAAAAAAACTTAGATGATGGCATCTCATCATATGATGATGATAACACTACATCCATTCCACTAGTCTCTCAGGAGGATGATAAACAGCAGCTACTAACATTCGATATTTTTAAATCAGCTGGTCTGGATAACTTACATCCAAGAGTTTTAAAAGAGCTGGCTTGACCATTAATCTTGATTTTCAATAAGTCTTGGTACAGTGGGGAGGTTCCAGAAGACTGGAAGAAACCTAATGTTGTGCCACTATTTAGAAAGGGTAAACAGCATGACCCAGGTAATTATATGCCTTTCATCTGATATCAATCCCAGGCAAAATAATGAAGCAGCTAATACGGGACTTGATTAACAAAGAATTAAAGGAGGGTGATATAATTAATACCAATCAACAAATGTTTAGGGAAAGAGATCCCGTCAAACTAATTTGATATCTTTTTCTAATGAGAGTACAAGTTTGGAAGGAAAAGGTAACAGTGTTGATATGCTATTACTTAGACTTCTGGGCATTTGATTTGGTACCACAGGATATTTTGTTTAAAACACTGGGAAGATATAACATGAACACGGCACACATTACATGGATTAAATGCTGGCAAATGGATAGATCTGAGAATGTAACTGTAAATGGGGAATCGTATTAGAGAAGATGTGTTTCTAGTGGGGTCCCACAGAGATCGGTTCTTGGCCCTGGGCTATTTAACATTTTTATCAGTGACCTGGAAGAAAACATAAAATCATCATTGACAAAGTTTTCAGATGGCACAAAAATTGGGGTAGTGGTAAGTAACGAAGAGACCAGGTCTAAATTGCTTGGTAAGCTGGGCACAAGCAAACAATATGCATTTTTATACACCTAAATGTTAACGTGTACATCTAGGGACAGAGAACGTTGGCCAGGCTTACAGGATGGAGGACTCTGGGAAGCAGGGACACTGAAAAAGATGTGGGGGTGATGGTGAATAATCAGCTGAACGTGAGCTCCCAGTGCGACACTGTGGCCAAAAGGGCGAATGCGATCCTGGGACGTATACACGGGAATCTCCAGGAGGAGCAGAGAGGTTATGTCACCTCTGTATGTGGCCCTGGTGCGAGCGCTGCTGGGGTCCTGAGTCCAGTCCTGGGGCCACAGTTCAAGAAGGATGGTGGTAAACTGGAGAGGGGTCAGAGAGGAGATATGAGAATGATTCCAGGATTAGAAAACCTGCCTTGCAGGGATACATTCAGGGAGATCAATCTATTTAGCTTAACAAAGAGAAGATTAAGGGGAGACTTGATCCCAGTACCTACACGGGGGGCACACATTTAATAACGGGCTCTTCAATCTAGTAGAGGAAGGTCTAACACCATCCAGTGGCTGGAAGTTGAAGCTAGACACATTCACACTGCAAATAAGGCACACGATTTTGACAGTGAGGGTCATTAACCACTGGGACAATTTTCCCCAGGTCATGGTGGATTCTCCCTCACTGACGATTTTTAAATCCAGACGGGCTGTGTTTCTAACTGCTCTGCTCCGGGAACAACTTGGGGGCAGGGCTTTGGCCCGCGCTGCACAGGGTGTCAGCCTGGAGTCACGCTGGTCCCTTCTGGCCTTGGAATCGAGGACTCTGAGCCAGCGGAGGGCCGGCCGCAGCCCCCAGCAGTCAGGGAGTTGCATGCAAGGCCCCAGGAGGGAGGAGCCTCCCCAATTTGTGCCACCACAATCTGAGGTGCCCACCTGGCTCCCTGTTCACTGTGTGGCACAAGTGCTGTGTCCCACGCGGGTCCCAGTGAGGTGGCACCAAAGCCAGCAGCCCTGCAGTCCAGGTGGGGACAGCCTGAGGCACGCTGAACACAGCAGTCTCACAGGGCCCGGCGCTGGGGTCTGCTCCGCCCGCGGCCAGGGGCTCTCACCCCCCATCTCTCGGTTTCAGATCATCCAGGAGATCGGTGCCCTCTTCCCCTTCTTCACCGAGGGCTACCAGGGCTGGAAGGACTCCATCCGCCACAACCTATCCTCCAACCGCTGCTTCTCCAAGGTGAGCGCTGGGGTGCAGTGAGGGAGCGGGGGCTGGGGAAGAGAACGGCCTCCGGGGGGCTCTGGAGGTACAATATGTTGGGGGGGGGACTGGGTCCGAGGGTAGGGGGATGGGATGGGGAGCCTGAGGGAGTAAGGATCCAGCTTTGGGGGTAGGTGATGGACTGTCAGGCTCCAGGACAGGGTTGATGGAGCTGGAGAAGGGCCAGGGGAGAGCCCAGGGCTAAGGATGAGGTGGTGGGGGGTGCTAGGCTCTGAGGGGTGAATCGGTCAGGCCTGACACACAGGGAAGCTCTGTCCCCACTTCCTGAGCTCCTGGGGTTGGGTTCGGGGCCTCCCCAGGCTCAGGATTGCTCCATGGCTCCCCCGGAGGCCGATCCCCGCACTGAGCCTGTCTCGCTCTCTCCCTGGCAGCTGCTGAAGGATCCCGCAAAGCCCAAGGCCAAAGGGAATTTCTGGACGGTGGACGTGAGCCGGATCCCCCCGGACGCCCTGAAGCTGCAGAACACGGCCATCTCCCGGCAGGAGGCGGCCTCCTTCGCCAGCGACCTGGCCCCCTTCATCCTGCACGGCTGGCCCTACGGCTGCCAGGGGGCACAGCACCCACTGCAGTGTGCCAGGGCCTCCTCCACCCACGCCAGCTCTGACAATGAGGAGAGCGGCTACCAGCTCGGCGAGGCGGCGAGGCCAAGCAGCTCCTTCACCATCGACTCCCTCCTCAGTGACTTCCAGGAGGTGGGTCTGTCCGGGAAGCCCCGGGAGGACGGGGGCCACCCCCAGCCCGTACAGCCCCCTCCCAGCCAGTCAGCGGGAGACTCCCTTCCCATCAGCATGGACCTGTGGGGCCCAGTCCCCATCTTCCGTGTCTCCTCTGGGCCCCCGTCGCTGCCCTGGCGACCCCTGTGCAGTCTGGCTGCACCGCAGTCTTTCTCCTCCTCCTCCAGCAGCATCTCCACCCTCAGCTCCTTGTCGTCCGACGAGAGGGACCCCGGCAGCCGGCGGTCAAAGCAGGCGCGAGGCTCCCGTGCCCCGGCCAAGCGCCCCCGGCTACTGGCTGCCCGTGAGAGCAGCGGTTCCAGCTCGGACTCCGATGGCTCCGGAGGCTGCACCCCGGCTCCATCGCCCACGCTGGTCCCCCGGCCGTGCTGGGAGCAGCTCCCCACCTCCTACACCAAGTGCGTGGCCCCCAACGTTGTGGCTCCCCCAAGCGGCCCCCCGTTCTTTGCCTTCCCCACAATGCCGGGCCTGCCCTACTACAGCTACAGACCCCCCAGCTACGTCAGCCCGGTGTACTGGGACCTGAGGCCAGGCCCCTCGGTGGCCCCCAGGCAGCAGGGCCCACAACTTCCTGGCCTCTCCGTGGACCTGGACCACACGGTGCAGGGCATGCCCCCCAACAAGAGCGTGTATGACGTGTGGGTGAGCCATCCAGGAGACATTGTGCACCCAGCGCTGTACAGCCAGGGCCCCATGCCCGGCAGCGTGGCGCTGACCCGCTACGACTCCCTGTGACGGGCCCCAGTAGGGGAGGGCTGGGCAGCCCCGTGGCCTCTCAACAGCCCTGTCTCTTCGGGAGCCTGCGCCAGCTGCATGGATAAACTAGCCCTTGCAGGCCCAATGGTGCTCCTCAAAACCGGGGCCAGTAGGCAGAGCTGCATCTGGATCTGCAACGGTGCGGTCCCTGGAGACTACAAATCCCAGCATGCAATGCTCCATGCAGAGCCCACTGTCCCTGGGGGGCCACCCGTCCTCCCACGGAGCCAGCTGGCAGCAAGCAGGGCATCCTGATGGGCTGTTCTGCTCTGCAGGAGGAAGACACGGATGCCATTGACTCTGGTCCTCACCCAGCGGGGAACCATCTCTGCTGCCTTTACTTACCTACCTGGATGGCTGCCTTTGGGCCTCTCCGGATGGGATGGGGGGAGTTCCTGCAGGAGTCTCTCTGCTCCCCCTTCTCCTGAGTTGCCTCCCTGGCAGGACCCTCTGCTCCCTTCCACATCGCGTCTGCACATGTGTGCCCTCCCCCAACATGCTCCGGGGGACAGCGGCTGCTACAGTCCAGTGGCTCCTGGGGAGGGCCTAATCCAGGTTCCCAGCTTCAGCCGGCCCCAACTGTGCAGAGCTGGGGGACATGGAAATCTGAACGCAGATCTGGATTCCTAGCGGGACAAACCATCTGACCACGTGGCAGTGTAACCCACACACCTTCTGGATGTGGTGTTCTGTCCCATCTAGGGGCACTGAGACCAAAGGTGTGTGGATTACAACAGCACGAAGGCTGGGCCTGCCTCTGGGGAGTTTCTGTTCGCCCCGGAATCTGCAGACAGAGACGCAGCTCTCAGAGCGGGGCAGCTTCATGACTTTCTATAATGCTGGGGTACCCTCCCCCATGCAGCCCACCAGGCATCTAGCATCAGCTTCACCAGGACGCGGGCTGCTCGCAAGGCACAATTACCACCCAGGCAAGAAGGGACCAGTGTGACCATCCCATGTGACCGCCTGTGTAACACAGGCCAGAGACCTGCCCCCAAGTCATTCCCAGAGCAGAGCTGTTAAGAAAAAAAACAGTTTTGATTTAAAAATTGCCAGTGATGGAGAATCCACCATGACCCTGTTCCAGTGGTTAATTGCACTCACCATTAAAAATGTTACCCCTCATTTCACTTCCAGTCTGAATCTGTCCAGCTTCAGCCTCCAGCCACTGGATCGTGTCAGACCTTCCTCTGCTAGATCGAAGAGCCCGTTATTAGCTCTTTGCTCCCCACGCAGGTACTCCCAGACTGATCAAGTCACCCCTCCACCTGCTCTTTGTTAAGGTAAATAGATGGAGCTCCTGGAGTCCATTCCCTATAGGCAGGTTTTCTAATCCTTCCATCATTCTCTTGCCTTGTCTCTGCCCCCTCTCCAATTTATCAACCTCCTTCTTGCGTTGTGGGCACCAGAACTGGACCCAGGACTCCACAGCGGTGGCACCAGGGCCACATACAGAGGGAAAATAACCTCCCTCCTCTTACCCAAGCTTACAGTTTGTACCTCCCAGGGTCCCATTCGCCCGTTTGCCCACAGCATCACGCTGGGAGCTCACATTCAGCTGGTCCTCCACCCCCACCCCCAAATCTCATTCAGCGCCGCTGCGTCGCAGGAGAGAGTCCCCCACCCTGTACCTATGGCCAGCAGTCTTTGCTCCAAGATTTTTTACTTCACATTTGGCTGTACTGAAACACACACTGTTTGCTTGTGCCCAGCTTACCAAGCGATCCAGGTCATTTTCTATCAGTGACCGGCCCTCTCTGCTAGTTCCTACTCCCCCAATTCTGCGTCACCTGCAAAATGCACTGGCGATGCTTACATGTTCTCTGCCAGGTCATTGATAAACCCCTTCAGTAGCGTAGGGCCAAGAACCGATCCCTGGGGGACCCCACTGGGAACACACCCCCCTCCATGGTGATTCCCCTCTAGAATTACATTTTGAGACCAGTTAGTCTGGGGGGAGGGATAGCTCAGTGGTTTGAGCAGTGGCCTGCTAAACCCAGGATTGTAAATTCAATCCTTGAGGGGGCCATTTAGGGAACTGGGGCAAAAATTGGGGATTGGTCCTGCTTTGAGCAGGGGGGGTTGGACTAGATGACCTCCTGAGGTCCCTTCCAACCCTGATAGTCTATGATTCAGTCAGCTTTTAATCTCCTTAAGACATGCCACACTGATTTTGATTAAAAACTAGAAAAATACAAAGTATCATAAGGTACCACGTCGAACCCCTCACAGAAATCTGTTACAGCAACACTATTCCTGTTATCAGCCAAACTTGTCATCTCATTGAAAAGACACCGAGTGAGTTTGACAGGATCTATTTTCCATAAGCCCGTGTGGATGGGCATTAGCTCTATCACCCTCCTTTCATTCTTTAACTGCATCCCTGTTACTGAAGCTACTGGAGATCTCCCTCTGCCAGCAGCAGTAGCAAGTCTCTTATCCCCGCTGTGAGTCCAGTCACTAGAGGACGCCATCCCTCACAGCCAACAATGTTACATACCTTAGGGTGGAGTCTCCTCTTGAGTCAGTGTCCAGCATTTCTAAGAACCCTTTTATCTAAGGAGGAGGCCACATTCGGGTCCCAGGTGCCCCAGGAAATGCTGCACGTGTGTCTTCAAGCAAATCTGGCTCATTCTTTTTACTCTTTAATGGTTTTGCCTCCTTTCCTCCTCTTTGTTCAAATCCCCCCTGGAAAAGCAGCACTGGCCAAATGATTCCTAGCGGTGGCACAGCTTCTCTCTTTCCGTTTACAAACCAGCCAGCCGGTCAGCCCGAGGCCACCTGCAAAGTGACACACGTCAGCAGGAATAATCTGAGCCCCTCGTTTATCTGTCTCGGGTGCTTCTATGGTCCCCATCACGGTGACTGAGCAACTCCCGATCTGTAACGTGTTTCGCCTCACAACTCCCCTGGGAGGCAGAGCAGAGCTGTTAGCCCCATTTTATGGGTGGGAAACTGAGGCACAAAGAGACTAAATCACATGGGGGGGGTGTCCTGTGGTAGAACAGAGACTTGAACCCAGGTTTCCCAAAGCCTAGGCTGGCGCTCTAACCACTGGGCCATCCACCGTCTCATAGAAACCACGGGAGGGGCAATCCCGCTGTGGCCAGCTCGCTGCAAAGCTCTGCTGAACGTGTAGCAGAGTGCAAACCCACGGTGTTCGGGGACGGAGGGCAAATCAGATGACGCCCTTCTCTCCATTCAGACTGGACGTGTGGGCCAGGATAACTAGCCATGGGAACAAGCTACCAAGGCGCGTGGGGGATTTGCCGTCACTGGCAATGTTTAAATCAAGACTGGCTGGTTTTCCAAAGACCTGCTCTGGTTCAGCCAGGAATTAATTCCAGGGAATTGGCTGGCTGGGGCTACACAGGAGGGCAGATGAGATGATCACAGTGGTCCCTTCTGGCCTTGGAAGCGATGAACAGGGCCGGCTCCAGGCACCAGCGAAGGAAGCAGGGGCCTGGGGTGGCCAACAGAAAGGGGCGGCATGCCGTCCGTCACCGGGGCGGCACGTCCGGGTCTCGGCCCTGCAGTCCCTCTCTTCCTCTTCGGTGGTACTTTGGCAGCAGTTCAACCAGGCTTGGGTTTTTTAGTTTGGTTTTTTTTTCCTTCGCTGCTTGGGGCGGCAGAAAAGCTGGAGCTGGCCCTGGCGATGAAGCTCGGGGACATGGCCCAGCTACCCACCATAATGAAGGGAAGAGAGGAGGTAAGGTAGATCAGGCTGTGCTCTTCCCTCCCCATCTCCTCCTCCAGGACCTGAGGGGATGGTCAATTAATTTAAAAGGCAAAAACCACATCACCGATCAAAGGAAATTCTGCTCCCCCCGCCCCCCCCGCACACTTGGCCTGTGGAATCCACTGCTCTGGGGATCGCCGAGGCCAAGAGTTTAGCAGGCTTTGTGGGTGAGAACATGCCCCAGGGTTCCATAGGCCGGGCACCCACTGGGGTCAAGCGGGGGCTGCCCCCGTGGAGAGGGTATTCCATAACCACCCACTGGGAAGGTCTTGCCCCATCCCCTGATGAATTGGTGGTGGCCCCAGCAGGCGGGATGCTGGATTAGATGGACCATTGGCAGAGCCCGTGAGAACAGCCCTACATGCCTTAGCCACTTGTTGCAAGGATTTGATTGGAGATTTGAGCTGTGGGGGTGGGTGCTGACTGGATGCCTGGGTCACGTGGCAGGTTGCTGTTCCCTCCATGGAACAAGCGTCCGGGTTCCAGGAGCAAGCCCCTGGGTGCGAGTTCGAAATTCACCTCCGGCATGGACTGTCCCAAGCCCCCAGCTTCCCCGCCCGCTCCCGCCAGCCGCGGCACTCGCGGAACCGGCTGCAGACAGCGAACAGGAGCAGAGGGCGAAAGCAGGCGGAGGAAGTTCAGGGTTTCTGCTAGAGAAAGCGTGGCCAGAGCGTCTGCCCAGGGGCTCTCCCAGGCCTACCAAAAACATGGGGCTTGAGCTAGAACTGCAGCTGGAGTCAGTGGAGCTTGGAGCTGCCCGACCTGTCCCGCCCGCCTCATTAACCCCTGGTCTCCTGCATGTCTCTGAAAGAAGCCCAAACCCTTCTCCGCCCCGAGGTCTCCAGGATCCATCTGTGTCTGACCTGTCTGGTTGCGCTTCTGACGCTAAGCTCCTCCATGACTGTATCTTCTCCTGGGTCCAGTCCCGCACACGGCACCCTGGCTCCATGTCAGTAATAAAGTATTTGTGCCTGGTTAATTGGCTGCAGGTCTGTGCATAGCCCCCTGTGGGTGTGGGGGTTTGGGCTTTCAGAGATTGGGAGGGGTTGTGGGTGTCAGAGACAAGGGGGTGTCACAGATGAGGCCTGAAGTCACAGGCTTAGACTGAGATATGAGCTGGGTGAGAGCAATGGGACCACTCGAGCAATGAACTGAAGGGATCGCCAGCTGGCCCAGGATGAGCGGCAGGGCTGAGGGAGGCAGTTTGGCTGCATCACCTTAACTGAAATTCCCTTTGAACAAGTTCGAGAATGTTCCTCACGCTCACGAGGAAGCTCACGCCCCCCCGGCACAATCCCAAGAGCCCATCCTTATGGGCCTAGGTCGGAGCCCACTCCCGGGGGATCCACTGAATTGTCAGAACAATGGGGAACAGTCTCAATTAAAACACAAGGCTGTGCGAACCCTAGCCTGGCAGGTACCTGTGTAAGTGCAGAGAGCATCCCTCGGCATAACAAACAGCAACCTGTAATAAAAGGCTATAGTTCCCTTAAAACTGCCATCACTATGCTTCAGAGTTAACGGGGAGAGTAGCATTCCAGGCTGCCTGCAGCCATCACTGCGCTGGTTACAGCTCACGGTTGGAGGGTTTTTGTTACATACAAACCAGGAGGGCTAGAAACTGACTTTTTAGATACTAGGGCTTAAAATCTGCAGCCCCATTGTGCACTGGGCATGAGTTTGGCAGCAGGTCCCACAGCTGTGGGATAGCTGGGTGCACATGTCCCACTGCCCAGGTCTGAGCTAACCTGAAGCTCTGCCACCCACCAGGAGCGTCCATCAGGATTAAACCCCAACACACCATTCAGTGCCCCCCTCCCCCGGGCAGCGGGGCTTTTTGCACATCCAAGGCTTCCCCAGGCTTTGTTCAGTGAGCTCCCCTCCCATGTGCTCATTCACTCTCCCCCCATCCCAGTTATCGCTGGGGGAGCAGAGATGGGGGGCTGGTGAGATCCGGCGACAGTGGGGAGCTGCTCACCAGGCACAGAGGAGCGCCCTGTACCCCCACCCCAAAGAAGCCATGCCCACACAGGCATATTTCACGTTTGCCCCCTCCACTGGCAAACCAAACCCACTGCCCCAGAATAGACCCGCCCCATCCCCATCTGCCCAAGACACCAGGCGCCCCACACCGCCTCCAGGAGATCTGCGCCATCTGCCCCCGCCCCTTGCTGGGCTCGCCTGCTGCTGCCCCTTCTGCCCGACTAGATGCACGGTTGGGACCTGCACCTCGAGATCCTCTGCGTGCACCTCCTCTCCTCTCCCAGGAGGCCCCGCCCCAGGGCAGGAGCCCACCGGGGCCTATCCCAACCTAGGCCCCTGCCTGGGAACCCCCCCAGGTCAGAGGTCTGGCATGAGCGGGTTCAGCCGGGCAGGAGCTGGGGGGAAGGGCAGGAACCCAGAAGACTGGGCCCTTGTACACTTGGGCCAAAGGTCCAGCGATCCTCACGCCACTTGATGCATGTAACTGCGGGGGGGGCGCATGTGTGGGCCTGCAACACTGCCCCCTGGTGGTCATGGTGGAGCTATCTGTGCATGGCATCAGGTCGCCGCCGCTGGAATCAGGCCAAAGAAATCTGCAAACTTAATTCCAGCTTTGGAGGGCGCCCTTCTCCCTCCTGCCCTTCCCCCTTTCCCCGCCTGCCTTGGGACCCCACCAGACCCTTCCTGCGCCCTCCACCCCATCTTCCCTCTCACCTCTCATTGCCTCCCCAATCCCAGCGCTAGGAAAACGAGCCATTATTTGCTGCATGGTACAAAATCCCAGCCTGCTCCCCCATCACCTGCAGGGGGGACACTGCCTGATAGGCGCCCCTCTTGCACTGCCCTAAGCCAAATGTCCCACATGGCTCTGGTGCCCCACCCCCACTCCCAGCCTCCAGCCCACTGCTCTCCCACTACCCCCCCATCCCATCCTGCAGCCCCTGCTGTTCTGGTCCTGGCCCTCTCCTGAGCAGAAGCTGACGCCTGTGCCCAGTAGGAGGGTGTTTTTGTGCTGAGACCCCCTAAACTCACCTCACTTGTGGAGACCTGTCTGGAAGGTGAGGCCAGGCTCTGCAGTTGGAGGGGGGGCTGCAGGCAGTGACAGGGAGCTGGGGTCATGCCAAGAGCAGGGATTAATGAATAGATGGTACCAAGGGCCCGTGAACTGGCACAAAGAGGATCAGCGGCAAATGCTCCGCAACAAAAGGTGAGAGGAGTTTGCGTGGACCTGCCCCAGGGGCTGCCATTCAGCCCCCTCCCCCTGCGGCCCAGGCCCCAGGCCCCAGGTTGGGTCGGACTGGCGCAGGGGAGCTGCTGGGATGGCACCAGGGGCTTCAACCAGAATGCCGGGGGGGGGGAGGTCAGTCTGACCAGGGGGATGTAGTCACAGGGAGCTGGGATCCCACAGTCCCATGCAGCAATGCTCCCCGCAGGCCCAAGCCAAACGCCCCCCACCCCAGCCACCAGCCAGGGCCTGACCCCGAGCCTGAGACAGGCTCTAACCCAGCCCTGCACCAGCCCAGCCGCTAACCCAGGCCATAACTTGAGGCCTAACCCAGCTGTCTTAGGGCGCGTCTACACTGCAAAGAAAAACCCCACACCACGGCCTCAGAGCCTGGGACGACTGATTCGGGCTCGCAAGGCTCGGGCTGCAGGGGCTAAAACCAGCAGGGCAGCCGTTCCCGCTGGGTCTGGTGCCCGGGTTCGGAAACCCCAGACGTTCCCTCCCCTTCGCCGGGTCTCAGAGCCCAGCCTCCAGCCCACGCCGAACGGCTATGCTGCTGCTCTCAGCCCCACAGCCTGAACCCCACAGCACTCTGGGCCTGGGCGCCCCAGGCTGGTCTTTGCAGGGTAGCCAGGCCCTCGGAGCCCTCGGGGCAGCCAGGCTGCAGCACGTAGCTGATCAGCTAGAGGTGCTGGGAGCCTGAGAGGTTGGGAACAAATGCGACGGGGCCAGAGCTGTCATTTCCTCCGAGCTGAGCCAGGAGACTCCGGCCTCAGGGCCGACCAGGTCTCTGCTGCTGGACGGTCCGGTCCAGAGGATTTAAGGGAGCGTCAGGAAGCAGCGGTGGGAGGGTGAGCAAGCCGTGTAGTGGGCAGGCCACCCCCCGCCAACAGCCAGAGATCTGTTCATTTCCAATCTGGTGAGCTGTTCAGTCCCTACGCACCTCCTGGGGCCCTGATGGTGCCACTTCTTCCCAAAGCATCCGCAAACTCCCTGGTCACATCAGCTGGCCCCACCCAGGACCGTAGCCCCTAGCCAGGCACTGAGCCAGGCCTGGTCTGCTGGCCCTGCACCGAGCGAGCACCAGCCTCCGGTTCGCTGCTCGGAGGGAGCCGAGGGACCAGGCCAGATACACGCTGTTCACCTGTGTCCGCAGGAGGGACCGGGTGCGGATCCCACGTCTGGGCTGACCCTGCCTACCCTCAACCCCTTTGCCTTGTCTAGGCCAGGGGTTCCCAATGGAGGGCCGGACACAGCCCCCGGGGGTCTGCTGGCTGGGGCGGAGATCGGGGGGCATTAGGAGAGTTGCCCCCCCCGCAAATTGCTTCTTTCCACTCCCCTCCCGGCCCTGGCCCTTCAGCGCAGCCCCAGGGCACACAGTCCTAGCCACTTGCCCGGCCTGGCAGAGCCTGTGTTTGGGGGGCAGGGTCTGGAATTTTTGGGGAATTTTTGGGGGTGGGGGAGCCTGGGTCAGAGGCGCAGAAGAGGCGCAGCTGGAAGGTTTCCTCCTCCCGCCCTCAGCAGCTGGCTTGCAGGCCGGGGGACAGGAGTATCGGGGACCTCCCATGCACTCACCTGTCCCCTTCCCCCATTCCGTCTCTGCTATCCATGCTGGAGCCCCTGCCCCATTGCAGGCTGCACCCGGTGCCCTCCCCAGCCAGCCGTCCCTCGCCAGGGTGGGGCACAGGGCTGCTCCTCAGCTTGCTCCACCACCGGGCTCACTCAGCCGTCTCGCCGCCTGCGGGCTCCCCTTCCCCGTTCCCCCCAAACTCAGGGTCCCCCACACAACATGGCTGCCCCACCCCTTCCGAAACTCCCTTAACTCTTCGTACACCACAGCCCACCCCAGCCCTTCCACCTCCCCATGAGCCATCTATGGTCAGCTTCCTCCGTCTCGGACCAGACTGGTCTCTCTGTGTCGCCCCCTCACCCCTCTGCCCCAGGGCCAGACTGGGGCTCTCTGGGGCGGAACCCCGGCTTTGACTGGGGTAACGGGTTCTGCCCCCTCCCCCTTTCTCTGCCCCCCACCCCCACGCTCCCCAGCCGGAGGGGGCCTGCCTGCTGCAGGAGAACCGGGCCCTGCGGGCCAAGCTGGCTCTGGTAGCCCCAGGACCGAGCAGAATGTGCCCCGCCTGCCACCGGTGAGAGGAACACCAAGGGACCTCACTCAGCCACACCCCCACCAGCATCCCTGTGGGGCAGAGGCCAGGGGACCTTGCTTATCATAAGTGGGGGGGACAGGGAGCTTTGGCTCAATTTGGGGAGGGAGATCAGGGCTTTTGCCTCTGCAAGGGAAGGGGTGCTGGGCACCAGTGGGCAGGAGGGGTGGCACCTGCCCTCAGATGGAAAGATGCCCCCCTGAGTCCTGGCCCCTGCTGGTACATCGAGTTTCTATGTCTGTCAGAATTAATATTAATAGTGTTCCCCAAGGAGTGTGAATGGTGGGCCACAGCACCTATTGCAGCTGCAGAGGGGGGCCTCAGGGAAAACGTCTGGGACCCCCTGGTCTAGGCCAGCCCCCACTGGCCTCAGGGAAGCCCTGCCAAGCAGCCAGACTCTCTGGAGGTTTTCCAATCAGCAAAAGCTCCCCTCTCGGATCCACATGGCGGGTGGCGGCTGCTCTGGGAGCTGTGTGGATAGGAACATCAAGGGAGCAAATGGCTCCCCTCAGGGCAGGAGAACAGGCTAGCAGAGCTGGGCCCTATGCTGTGGGGCTGGGGGCTCAATGCGCTCTGGGCCCTGCCCCCGTCTGTCTAGCTGGGAGGTGCTTCTATGGCCCTCAATATGGGAGTCCCTCTGCTGATGCCCCTCAATCCCTAACCACTGCCCCCTGCTACCCCAGCCCTGGGGTGTGTCCCCCAGCTCTGCCGGTGCCCCTCAGTCCTGACCCACAGCTCCCTGCTGCCCCAGCCCTGGGCTCCCCCACTCCACTCTGCCGGTGCCCCTCAATCCCTAACCACTGCCCCCTGCTACCCCAGCCCTGGGGTGTGTCCCCCAGCTCTGCCGGTGCCCCTCAGTCCTGACCCACAGCTCCCTGCTGCCCCAGCCCTGGGCTCCCCCATTCCACTCTGCCAGTGCCCCTCAATCCTGACCCCCAGCTCCCTGCTGCCCCAGCCCTGGGGTGTGTCCCCCAGCTCTGCCAGTGCCCCTCAATCCTAACCCACAGCTCCCTGCTGCCCCAGCCCTGGGCTCCCCCACTCCACTCTGCCGGTGCCCCTCAATCCTGACCCACAGCTCTCTGCTGCCCCAGCCCTGGGCTCCCCCACTCCACTCTGCCGGTGCCCCTCAATCCTGACCCACAGCTCTCTGCTGCCCCAGCCCTGGGCTCCCCCACTCTACTCTGCCGGTGCCCCTCAATCCTGACCCACTGCCCCCTGCTACCCCGGCCCTGGGGTGTGTCCCCCAGCTCTGCCGGTGCCCCTCAGTCCTGACCCACAGCTCCCTGCTACCCCAGCCCTGGGCTCCCCCCCAACTCTGCCGCTGCCCCCCAATCCTGACACGCAGACCCCTGCTACCCCAGCCCTGGGCCCCCCACACCTCTCGCTCTGCTGCTGCCCCTCAAACCCCGACCCGCAGCCCCCTACCCCCACTGTTCCATCTTACTGTGAACCGTAACCTCTCTGCGACCTCCCCACTGGTGCCAGGGCTCCCCGGTGCAATCAGCCCCAGCATTAGCAGCCCTGTTAGTGCGGGCACTTTGCATAATCCTCCCAGTGTTAGCACAACAAAGGGGCTGGGGCTGGAGGGCGAGGGGAGCCAACTGGGCCAAGGGGAATCCAGGGGGTATCTCGGGGGAAACGGCCCACCAGGGAGGGGGGTCGGAGCATGGCGCAGTTCCCCTAGGGAAGGTGGGAACCTGGGCGCAGCACTGAGGAAACCACGTCTGGGGAGGGTCCTAGAGTCATAGATCAGGGTTGGAAGGGACCTCGGGAGGTCAGCTAGTCCGACCCCCAACGCAGGGTCCTCCCGGACCTCACAGGCTTTGCCACTTGGGATTTCTGCCGTGGAGCCAATCACCCCAAAACACAGCCGTGAGGGGCAGACCCGGCCTGGCCCGGCCTGGCCGGGTGAGCAGCCAGCTCCAGCCCCATGCCTCAGCCATGAAAGCACAGCGCTCACCCGGGGGGACTCCAAACGCTGCACTCCCTGAGGGCTGGAGGCATCTCGCCCCAGGGCTGCTGCGCTACCCCAAGGGGAGAAATGGCTGAATGTAAAGGGTTAACCCTTTCGTTGCTGATTGCTGGAGCAGAAACACCCAGGCAGTAGGAGCAGATATTCCCCTCCCACTGCCAACCTCCTCCCTGACTCCCTCAGCTGGGGAATCTCCCAGGAGACACTTAGCCATGTGTTGAGAACCTGGGGATCACCAGCACCAGGATCCACCTGGGGAAGGGCAGGGAAGCTCGTAGCGTGAGCCTCTAGCTCAGTGGTTCTCAGCCTGCGGCCCGCGAGCCCCCTTCCAGCCCAGTCAGCTCAGAGCTGCGGCCCATGGGACATCCTCAGGGCCATATCTGTAGTATTGGATGCATCCCACAGAACACATTCTGGCCCACCTACGTGGCCCACAATGGTAACTGGGTTGAGAACCGCTGCCTAGCTAATCGGTGATGGACATGCCCAAAGCCGGCCCACAACGGTTGCTGTCCTGACTATGAGCTCACCCCCTAAGCAGGGCGAGGCCTGGTCAAGGTCTGGATGGGAGATGTCCAAAGAGAGGGTGCATCCCACCTTGAGCGGGGGAGGAGGGGAGCTGGCAGGGCTCAAAGGCACGGGAACATGCCCTCCTGCTGAATCTCAGGCAAAGGGCCAGCCCCCTCCCTCGACGACAGTGATGCCACCCCCCAGGAGTGCAGAAATCATGAGATTGGCTTAAAAATCCCGAGATCTTCAAAGCCAAACACCCGGCCTCCGGGTTCCGAGCCTCCAGGGCTCACGCAAGCCTCAGGGCCCAAACCCTGGGAGTAGCAGGCTCTCTCGCCCCCATGTCCTCCCATCCAAACCCCGTGGGGAGAAGAGCCGGGCCTGTGGCTGACGGACAGGATGGTTTGGGCATGGCAGGACAGGGGCCCTGCTTTGCCACAGGACTGCGGTTCCCTGCCTGGACCTGCCTCCCCTCCATGGCAGCGGGCTGGCGGGTTTTATGCCTCTGGCTTTGTGTGGGCATGCAGCCAGTCAATGCCCAGTGGCATCAGGAAAGCCTTGCTGGCAGCTCCGGAGTCCTGCACGTCTCCATGGCCCAGCACCCAAGCGCATCCCCGGGTGGGAGACGGGAACAGCAGGGCTGGGATAGGATCCCAAGGGGTAGAAATAGCTCCTTTGGGTCCCTGCCAGGGCCCCAGCTCAGGGCTGTGCCCTGCAGGCCCTTCAGTGATGGGCCTTCCCCTAGGACAGGGAGTGGGAGGATGGGTGGCCCAGTGCTTAGGTGCTAAACTAGGTTCTGCAACCGGCTGCCGTCCCTACCCTGGGGGTAACAGTGCCGCCCCAGCCCACGGGGAGGCTGGGAGGCTAAATCTCTCCTGTGATTGCCAGGCGGCTGGATACCACAGGGAGAGGGGGCTGCTGCGTGAGCAGCCATAGAGACTCCAGTCAGTGCCCCACAGGGTCTGGAGCCCTCCTTGGGCGTGGTTCTTGCTATTCAGCCTGCTTGAGTTGATGACATTCAGTGAGGACGAATGCAAAGTGCTCCACTTAGGAAGGAACAATCAGTTGCCACATACACAATGGGAAATGACCGCCTAGGAAGGAGCACTGCAGAAAGGATGAGGAGTGGGGGTCATAGTGGATCACAAGCTAAATATGAGTCAACAGTGTAACACTTGCACACAAAAAAAGAGAGAGAGAGAGCGCACACATTCTGGGCTGTATTAGCAGGAGTGTTGTAAGGAAGACACAAGAAGTAATTCTTCCACTCTGCTATGTGCTGATTAGGCCTCAGCTGGAGGATTGTGTCCAGTTCTGGGCACCACATTTCAGGAAAGATGTGGACAAATTGGAGAGAATGCAGAGAAGAGAAACAAAAATGAGTAAAGGTCTAGAAAACATGACCTCTGAGGGACGATTGAAAACACTGGGTTTGTTTAGTCTAGAGAAGAGGGGACTGAGGGGGGACATGATAACAGTTTTCAAGCACATAAAAGGTTGTTACAGGAGGAGAGAGAAAAATTGTTCTCCTTGACCGCTGAGGACAGGGTCAGAAGCAATGGGCTTAAATTGCAGCGAGGGAGGTTTAGGTTGGACATTAGGAAAAACTTCCTAACTGTCCTGGTGGTTAAGCACTGGAATAAATTGCCCAGGGAGGTGGTGGAATCTCCGTCCTTGGAGATGTTTAAGAGTAGGTTGGACAAACACCTGTCAGGGCTGGGCTAGATAGTTCTTAGTCCTGCCAGGGAGGTCCCGTCCAGTCCTACGAAGCTATGATTCTTCCTGGCATCACCCCGACTCATGGTTCCTAGGCCCCCCACCCAACACCCTAAACTAGCCAGGCCAAGCCCTGCCCTGTTCCTGTACCAGGCCTCACTCTGCCCACCGGAATCTCAGCTCATCTGCAGCTGCTTGTCACCCCTGTGCCCAATACCATGGCGGTGCCCCAGGACGGCAGGTGCCCACCCAGCCAGGCGGGGTCACCCCAGAGCCAGGCAGGGCAGGAGGCTCTGGCTGGGGGTGGCTCCCCCCCCCAGCAGCGCTGTCTCAGGCCCCATTGTGCTGAGCTGCAGGGTGAGCTGTGGAGGGGAGGCAGGGGCCACTTCTCACCTCAATCAACCCAGGGCCGCCACCTCCCGCCTCCTCCCAAAGCAGAGCCAGCGCCCAGCCCCTTCCCCTGGGCCGCACCCCAGCCGGGCTGGCTCCAGCGGGGGGCGAGCCGCCCATCTGCATGACAAAGGCCGCGATGGCCACTGAGAGCCCCTAATGCGCCCACCTGGGAGCTCCCAACAGCCGCCGCGGGCGCCTGGCCTCCCTCTTCACACGCTCCGGGCGCCTGGCCGGGACGGACGGACCCAGCCCCCGCGGAGCAGCCCTCGGGCCCCGCCGGCCACCCCACTGCCCAGCCCAGCGCCATGGAGCAGACGCCGCCGAAGAAGAAGAAATACAGCCGGCACCGCAAGCCGCCCTACACCTACCTGGCCATGATCGCCCTGGTGATCCAGGCCTCGCCGGGCAGGAAGCTGAAGCTGTCCCAGGTACGGGGCCCCCCGCCCGGGACAGCTGCGCCCTCCTGGCCGGGCAGCGCAGCGCGCAACTCGCCACGGCCCGGATCGGGGCCCCTGGGTGGTTGGTGCCCCCGGGAGGAGACCCCCGCCCTGAACCAGTGACCCCGGACCGCAGGCTGCAGTTCCCTCCTGGGGTGCCCTGTAGGAGGTTGTGGGGCGGGGACCCAGCGTAGGGTCACCGGTCCCGGGGTTAGCTCCGCTCCAGGCGTCTTGCCGTCTGCCTGCGGGCTGGGGGGCATCGGCTGGGTTTGGGGGGGGCGCTAGGGTGGATTGGCGGCAGGGGCGATGTGGTTTTGGGGTGGTGGGGCAGTGGCTGCGGGGCGATAACTGGTTTGGAGAAGGGGAAGGGGGTCGTTGGGGGGGTCACTGGTTTGGGGTAGGGATGGGGTGGTAGGGGGAGGGGGGTCACTGGGTTGAGGGGGTGGAGGTGTGGGGGTCACTTGTTCGGGATGGGGGGAGAGGGTTTGGGGCGGTCACTGGTTCGGCGTGTGGAAGTGGGGGGTTTCTAGTTCAGGTTAGGGGATGGGGTTGGGTTCAGGGAGGGGGGTCACTGGTTCCGGGTGGAGGTGGGGGTCACTGGTTCGGGGTTTTGGTGGGTGTTTGGGGTCACTGGTTTGGAATGGTTCCGGGTGGGCGGTCAGTGGTTTGGGGTATGAGAGAGGGTTGGGGGGGTCACTGGTTCGGGGGAGGTGAGAATCACAGGTTTGAGGTGAGGGGATGGGAGGTGGGCTCAGTAATTTGGGGGTGGGGAAGGCGGGAGAGAAGGTTTGGGGGTCACTGGCTCGGGGAGAGGTGGGAGTCAGTGGTTCGAGGTGGGGAGATGGGGTGGGGGTCACTGGGAGTCACTGGTTGGGGTCAGGGAAGGGTGCGTGAGGGTCCCCCAGCCGGGATCGGCCCTGGGGTCTGCTCCGCCCGCGGCCAGGGGCTCTCACGCCCCGTCTCTCGGTTTCAGATCATCCAGGAGATCGGCGCCCTCTTCCCCTTCTTCACCGAGGGCTACCAGGGCTGGAAGGACTCCATCCGCCACAACCTGTCCTCCAACCGCTGCTTCTCCAAGGTGAGCGCTGGGCCGGGGCCACAGACACCGGGGGCAGGGGTGGGGTGGGGTGATGGGGCTTTGGGGGGCAGACTGGCGGTGGGGTGATGGTGATGGGGTGTGGTGGGCAGGCTGGCAATATTGGGGGTAGGGATGATGGGGAATGGGGGTCAGCCTGGCAGTGGGGGGGATAAACAGGACATGGGGGGCAGACTGGCAGTGGGGGTGGGGTTAATGGGCTATGTGGTGACAGGCTGGCAGTGGGGAGGATGACAGGACATGGGAAGCAGGCTGGCAGCGGGAGGTGGGGTTAATGGGGCATGGGGCAGGCTGGCAGGGTAGGGATGACAGGTATGGAAGGCAGGCTGGCAGTGGGGGGTGGAGATGATGGGGTATGGAGGGCAGGCTGGCAGTGGGGGGTGGAGATGATGGGGTATGGAGGGCAGGCTGGCAGTGGGTTGGGTAAACAGGAAATGGGGGGCAGGCTGGAAGTGGGGGGTGGAGTTAACAGGGCATGGGGCAGGCTGACAGGGTGGGGAAGATTGGGTATGGAGGGCAGGCTGGCAGTGGGGGGGTAAACAGGACTAATAAATTGGTTAGTCTCTAAGGTGCCACAAGTACTCCTTTTCTTAGTGGGGGGGTGGGGATTATGGGGTGTGGGGATGACAGGGGATGGGGTCAGGCTGGCAGTGAGAGGGGTAAACAGGAAATGGAGGGCTGGCTGGAAGTGGGGGGTGGAGTTAACAGGGCATGGGGCAGGCTGACAGGGTGGGGAAGATTGGGTATGGAGGGCAGGCTGGCAGTGGGGGGGTGGGGATTATGGGGTGTGGGGATGACAGGGGATGGGGTCAGGCTGGCAGTGAGAGGGGTAAACAGGAAATGGAGGGCTGGCTGGCAGTGGGGGGCAGGCTGACGGGGGGGGTCTCTGACTCTGGGGAGCTCTGTCCCTGGAGACCTCCCCCCTCCCACAGGTTGAGCCCGTCTCGCTCTCTCCCCGGCAGCTGCTGAAGGATCCCGCGAAGCCCAAGGCCAAAGGGAATTTCTGGACGGTGGACGTGAGCCGGATCCCCCCGGAAGCCCTGAAGCTGCAGAACACGGCCATCTCCCGGCAGGAGGCGGCCTTCTTCGCCAGCGACCTGGCCCCCTTCATCCTGCACGGGCAGCACTATAGGGGGGGCCCCCAGCAGATGCTGCCTGCAGCCAGCGTGGGCGCTAGAGTTCCCGCACCTGGGGCCGATCCAGAGACTCAGGCCCTGCAGGCCAGGCCCCGGCTGGACACTTCCTTTTCCATCCAGTCCCTGCTGCAGAACCTGCACAAGGTGGACTTGAACAAGCAGCCCGGGGGTCAGGGGCTGCCCAGGCTGGGGAGGTCTCTGCACCCGGAGTGCCAGGAGCCCTCTCCCTTCCCGCTTCCTTCCCCCGCTGCGCTGAGGGCCCCTGGCAGCCCCAGCTACCCCTCCAGGGGCCCTGGCATCCCAAGGACTCGCTCCTCCTCTGCCTCGACGCTGCCCTTGGATGAAAAGAGCCCAGGCAGCCCACAGCCCCCGGCTCTGGCCAAGTGCCCCCAGCTGCTCCATGCCTTCCCGAGCAGCAGCTCCGACTCAGAGGGCTCCACGTGCCGCACCCCGCCAGTGTCCCCCATGCACCAGCTCCCCCCCTCCTACGCTATGGGCCTGACCCCGCTCATCCCCACTTGTTTTGCCTTTCCCCCCATCCCCGGGCTGCCCTACCTCAGCTACTGCCCCGCTGCCTACGTCAGCCCGGCCTACTGGGACCTTGTGCCCCAGCCCTTGCCAGCGGCCCTTCCCCCACTGCTGGGCGTCCCCATGGACCTGGACAGCGCCCTCCCGGCCCTCCCCCACAGCAAGGCCAGACACGCCCCTCCCACGGCGCCTCCGCCCTGGCACACCCAGCATCTGGTGCCCCCCCAGTACGGGGGGTTCTGAGGGACACGGGGGCAGCCCCTTTCCGGCGGGGCAGCAGCGTGGCTGCTGGGCGATGGCTGATGCTAAACGTGCAATAAAGGCCAAAAGCTGGGAAAGGGCAGCTCCACACCGGCCCTGCCCCAGAGACCAGCCCCTCCCGAGCCCCTGACCTGCACCACGCAGCCTGCAGGCCCAGCACGCAGCGTGGCCTAGCCGCAGGGGTTAGGTTGCAGCGGTGCGTGCTGCAGCATGGCCCGGGAGCCTTCCCAGGGGAGCAGGGCCCAGAGCCTGGGCTGGAGGAAGGGCGGGGTGGCTCCCAGGGGCTGGGGCAGCCCGGGCCAGCCCTGCCCCTCCTCCGGCCAGCCCCAGTGGGAAAGTGAGCGGGTGGGGTGGAGACCGTGGGGGGGGTATGCGTGTAAAGTGTGTGCACACACGCACAGCTATGAATAAAGGCGAATGGAGACTTGGCCGTGCCGCTCACTGTGCTGACCCCATCACCTGCCCCTGCCCTACGCTGACCCACAGCCTGCTCCCCCCAGCTCCCTGAGCCTGTCCTGTTCCAGCCCCAGGTCCATCTGCTACTCACTACCGGGTGGGGGGATGGGAGCAATGTGAGGGCAACCGCAGGCAGCAGTAGGGGTGGGGGGCTTCACCATCTGCCCCCTGCTGTGCTTGGCAACCCCACCCCACCCCCCATGAGTGCGGGAACCCATGTCAGGAAATACAACGCCTAACCCCTCTGCCAGGGCACAGGAGCATGGGCTGTGAGACTGTTTGGGGCTGGGCCCCACCAGTTGGGGGCCCAGGACTACCTGTGGGGATTGCAGAGGCTGAGGACAGCAGGTTCTTTGCTCTGGCAAGTGGGGGTGGGGGGGGAGGCCACAAACTGGCTGAGGATGCAGGAGACACAGGGTCCCCTGGGGAGGCAGGGAAGAGGTGGGAGGGGGAGGGACGTCTCAGAGCTGGGCCCCTCACCCTAATAAGGCAGCATCAAGAACAGGCTGGGGATGCAAAGGTTCCTCTTTATTGCACCCAGCGGGAATAGGGCTCAAGTAGCACAGACGCAGCCTGGGGGCCCCAGCCCTCCCCCAGTAGCCCGACTGCCAGGGGCGCAGACCTGGGGATGGGGCATGAAGGGCCTCTCCCAGCAGGCAGTGGGGCAGGAGCACTGGCTGGGAGGGGAGTGCCCAGCTACTCCAGCAGGGGGCAACTGCAAGGAGTGGGGCAGCACCGGCTATGGGGGGGCTCCTAGCTATTCCAGCAGGGGGTGCTGTGGAGGGGGCCAGCAGCGTGGGCATGAGGATGCCTCCCTCCAGGCTATTGCACTAATTAACTCCTGGCACAGAGCTCGGGTTCGAGGAGCGGCGGGGAAGATGAGTCCTCCGTGATCTCCCCCAACATGGGTGGCCGGGGAGATGTTGGTGCACATTTGCCTGGCTTTGCATATGCATTCAGACATGCGTGTGCGGAGGAGCATGCGTGATTGTTCAAGCCAGTGACTGCTCAGCAATTGTCAGGCAGTATGTGGGGGCATTGCTGTGGGGTGGGGGCAAGGCCCTGCTGGTCTCCTATTTGCCCATTCGGAGGGCAGAGTGACTCTCTGTGTGCTTTACACACACGCAGGGAGCATGCCCTACCGTTATGATAGGGCCTACAATAACAGTTGCAGGGTGGGAGCCCATTGTCCCACACAGCTTTCCTCTGTCATCGGGGCCAGCAGAGGGGAGCACAGTGTGGACAAGGGCTGCCAATACCCAGCATGGAGGGCTGGGCGACCTGTACTACAAGGGTAATGGGCGGGGGCACGTCTCCTAGTCCGAATGGGCCCAGAGTGGTCCTGCTCAGGGCAGGTGTCTGGCCCGAGAGGGGCCCCATGGCTGGAGGAAATCACAGCCCAGCTGCCGAGCTGGGGACAGTGTGCCGGGGTACCCGCTAGTGGGCAGAGGGAACCAGCATAGCACGGTCAGCCCAGGCCAGGCCTTTCCCTTCCCCTGCTTCTCTGCCCTGTTGCTGGGCTTAGGACCAGGGCTCCAACCGCAGCTTGGTGTCTGGGACCAGACGCCCCCACTGCCCTGTGGATGCGCTGGCTGTTGCATGTGATTGCTCCCTCCCAGCTGACGGCCGCTGCCTACCCTGCCCTGGTGCCTCCTTGCTGTACCACAGCTGGAGAGAGGTGGGGTTGCTGCCTGCATCTTGGGCCCAGGGACGGGGCCAGGCGGGCTCAGAGCTCGCTCCGGCCCCAGGAGTCGATCCTGCGGGATGCTGGGCCCAGCTCCACCTTGCAGACGCGCTGGGCGAACTTCAGGGAACACATGGTCTCCCCCACGTTCTTCTCCAGTAGCGAGATCTGTGGGGGAGAGATGGACGGAGTAAGGGGGCCTGGTTAAAATAACCCGCTTTCACCACCAAGGGGTAGCGGGCCCCATCCCCCAGAGTCCTACCCCCACACAGGGGTCCCTCATCACGGTAATAACGGACGTGGGTGCTGAGCCGCCCTCTCGGTGGGGGGTGCGGGGGTGGGACGACATGGCCTCGCTGCTCAGCCGAGCAGGAACTAATCGAGCCCTCCGCGATCCCTGTATCATCCTGGGCTGGGAAGTCTGTTAATCAGCAGCGTTCTCCCTACTGGTCAGAGGCAGCAGCACGGGGTGAAATAATGTAGGCCCTACACAAACAACAACGGTTATTCCCCCTTTTCTCTGTCACAGAATGGCGAATTTCCATGAGGCATTTCGGGTGCAGCAGCTCACACGCGGGAGATGTGGCCTGTGGAGCCCCAGCATGCAGTGCGGCCATTCCCCAGCATGCCCCGGGCTCGGCGGTACCTACCTGCACCATCATTACAGTCTTGTTGCCCTTGCCCAGGGAGTCCTGCAGCAGGTAGGTGAGCTTGGAGTTGCGGAAAGGCACGTGGCCCTGCTTGGCTCTGAGGGCCTGGATCACCTCCCCCAGGGCCAGCAGGGACTTGTTAATGTTCTGAGCTTCCTTCAGCCGCTCGCCCTGCGCCCCCGACTTCCAGACCCGCTCAGAACCTGCCAGGTCCACCAGATTCAGCTTCCCTGGGGTGCCGGAGACACAAGAGGAGAGTCTGGGCTTTGTGCGGCAGGCTCTGGGGAGCCAGGAAGGGCTGGGTCTGCCAGGAAGGGGCCAGGTGTGGGGTGCTCTTGGGGGAGCCACAGCCCCTCCCTGCCCACCCTCCCGATCCCCTCGTTCCCCCTCCAGCTGGCACTGGACCCCCAGCACCGAACCACACCTAACACTGCCCCACAAAGAGAGGAGAGCCAGATTTTCAAGCAGGGATCTCTCCATTCTGGGAGCACAATTTTGCACCAATGGTGATAAATCTGAGTCTGCAATTCAGATCACAAAAGCCACTGCCCTGCGGGGACAGCCTGGTACATTGATCACCCAGCGACCTGAACTGCACCCGCAGACTATTATGGGGCCGTGAGTTGTGGCTGTGAAAACAGAGGCCAGCACCCTAGGGCAAAAGGGTGTCCCTAATGCTGGGTGGTTAATAAACACCCTCCCCCCATCCCACCCCCCATGATGCTGACCATGGCCAAGCGTTCAGAGATTGCAGGTGGGAGGCTGGCGGTTCCCTCCCTGGGTCTCGGTCACTTGGACAAGGACAGCAGCCTGGTCAGTTCCACCTTGTTTCTCGTCCATTTCACTGTCAGGGGCTCATGCCCTAGCACAGGGCTGCAGTGTTGGGCCCCTGCCAAGGGGATGAGTGTTCAGCCTGTCAGCCCCTGGGGGGGCCGTCGTTTCCTGCGCATACTTCCAGCGGCAAGCACGGGGGGACACCCCCCCCTCCGGCCTCCAGCTGCTACTGCAAGACTCAGCATGAGCCATGGCCTAGGGGACAGGCGAGGATCAGGGTGCAAGGTCTCTGGAGCACTGATCGCTAAAGGGCGCAATTGGATGCAGTAGGGCCACGGTGTGAATTCAGCGTTAGTGGGTCGGTGGCCCTACCAGGTGGAGCCCTGTACAGATCAGGCAGTGCCAGGATGAGCTCCCCCCACCCCCATTAGCCCTGCCCTATAGGGGTTCCACGGCTCGCCCAGAGAGCCCCAGTACAGCGGCTTCTTCGTGAACATTTGAGAGTTGCATTTATCAATGTTGATCAATGCAAAGTACTGCACACTGGAAAACATAATCCCAACTCGACGTAGAAAATGATGGGGTCTAAATTAGCTGTTACCACTCAAGAAAGAGATCTTGGAGTCACTGTGGATAGTTCTCTGAAAACATCCACTCACTGTGCAGCCGCAGCCAAAAAACTAACAGACTGTTGGGAATCATTAAGAAAGGGATCGATACTAAGACAGAAAATATCTTATTGCTTCTATATAAATCCACGGTACGCCCACACCTTGAATACTGCATGCAGATGTGGTCGCCCCATCTCAAAACAGATCTATTGGAATTGGAAAAGGTTCAGAAAAGGGCAACAAAAATGACGAGGGGACTGGAACGGCTTCTGTAGGAGGAGAGATTAATAAGACTGGGACTTTTCAGCTTGGAAAAGAGACGACTAAGGGGGGATATGACAGAGGTCTATAAAATCGTGACTGGTGTGGAGAAAGTAAATAAGGAAGTGTTATTTACTCCTTCTCATAACACAAGAACCAGGGGCCACCAAATGAAATTAATAGGCAGCAAGTTTAAAACAACCAAAAGGCAGTATTGCTTCACACAACGCACAGTCAACCTGTGGAACTCCTTGCCAGAGGCTGTTGTGAAGGCCAAGACTATAACAGGGTTCAAAAAAGAACTTCATGGAGGATAGGTCCATCAGTGGCTAGTAGCCAGGATGGGCAGGGATGGTGTCCCGAGCCTCTGTTTGCAGAAGCTGGGAATGGGAGACAGGGGATGGATCACTTGATGATTCCCTATTCTGTTCAATTCCCTCTGGGGCACCTGGCATTGGCCACTGTCGGCAGACAGGACACTGGGCTAGATGGACCATTGGTCTGACCCACTCTGGCCGTTCTTCTGTTCTTCTGAGAGGGTGAGGCATATCCATGGGGATCCAGCCTGGGGCCCAGCCAACTCATTTCACAGGGTATACCTATACTGCAATTAAACACCCACAGCTGGCCTGTCTTATCAGACTCGGCCTCTCGCTACGGGGATGTTTAACTTCGGCCTTGGGATCTTCGCCCATTGCAGGGTCCCAGAGCCCAGGCTCCAGCCTGAGTCCCAGCGTCTACCCCGCCAAACTGCAGCAGAGGCCCGAGCCAGCATAGACCCGTGCAGGCCGGCTGGTAGCCAGGAACAACGTCTGGTCACTGCCCTGGAATCAGAGCCAACCCTCCCCTGAGCGAGTCCCGGGCGACTTGACACCTCCTCAGCCAGCCATTCCTGCCTAAGAACCCCACCTTGTCCCTGAGAAGCCTGGTCTTACCTCAGTGCAGCCTCCGTGGGACCTCTGCCCCCCACAGCTCTGCCCCTGCGTGGGGGTGGCCGGAGGAAGGCTCAGGGGCTTCCCACAAGCACCAAGCCTCAAGTTCCTCCTCCACCCCCCGGAAATCCTGAATCAGTGTGTCCCCAGCACTGACCATGACGTCCAAAGCCCCCAGCCCTCTTCCTCGCCTCCTGTCCATCAGCTGCCGCTGTGGACCGTCAGATTCGGGTGGCTCTGCCGCCCCCAGGCTGTCCCAGGGCTTCTCTCCTCTGTGCGCAGCAGCCAGCAGGGGGCGACGCGGAGCAGGCCGGGGGTCCAGGAGAGGATTGTGGCGCAGGCCCGCGGCAGTGAGTACCTGAGGTCTTGGTCCCGGTGCTGCAGTTGGTGCCAGTGATGGTGATGGTGAGCAGGGCGTGGGACCGGGAGCTGCGCTCGTTCATGTTGGTGCAGTAGGTTGCCCGGTTCCTCTTCCCCAGCGACAGCATCTGAGACAGACCCAAAGGCCGAGGGAATGAACCCACCAGGAATGATCCTCACAGCCCCCAGCCCCACCCTCCAAGACGCAGTGAGTCAGCAGTGTGCCCTTGTTGCCAAGAAGGCCAATGGCATTTTGGGATGTATAAGTAGGGGCATAGCGAGCAGATCGAGGGACGTGATCGTTCCCCTCTATTCGACATTGGTGAGGCCTCATCTGGAGTACTGTGTCCAGTTTTGGGCCCCACACTTCAAGAAGGATGTGGATAAATTGGAGAGAGTCCAGCGAAGGGCAACAAAAATTATTAGGGGACTGGAACACATGAGTTATGAGGAGAGGCTGAGGGAACTGGGATTGTTTAGTCTACGGAAGAGAAGAATGAGGGGGGATTTGATAGCTGCTTTCAACTACCTGAAAGGGGGTTCCAAAGAGGATGGCTCTAGACTGTTCTCAATGGTAGCAGATGACAGAACGAGGAGTAATGGTCTCAAGTTGCAGTGGGGGAGGTTTAGATTGGATATTAGGAAAAACTTTTTCACTAAGAGGGTGGTGAAACACTGGAATGCGTTACCTAGGGAGGTGGTAGAATCTCCTTCCTTAGAGGTTTTTAAGGTCAGGCTTGACAAAGCCCTGGCTGGGATGATTTAACTGAGAATTGGTCCTGCTTCGAGCAGGGGGTTGGACTAGATGACCTTCTGGGGTCCCTTCCAACCCTGATATTCTATGATTCTATGATTCTATGACGCGGCAGCTGCGGGGAACCTCCCGCTCTGCTAGGCGAAGCTGCCGGGGAGCGCCGGCCTGAGTCACTGGCACTAGCAAAGGGAGCAAGCAGAGGGGTGGCTGGACCAGGTTTCACCAATTCACGAGCATGACTCCGCCCCTCTTAGCTCCACCCCTGCCAGTATAACTCAGATGCCCTGCCCCCTCACTCCTCCTGCACCCGAAGGCCATGGGTGGCTTTGTCCCGTCCCCTGGTACCTTTCGGATCTCCCGGAGCCCCTGCACCTCCACACTGGTCAGGCCCGGCACATGGAGCTGCCCACTCCCGTCAGGGTTCAGCTTGATGTCCAGCTTCTCCTGCGGCTCCTTCCCAAGCAGATCCCTGCAGGGAGATGACAACATCGGCTCAGGCTGGGTCCCCGTGCCCAGGACGGTCCCTGGGTGCTCTGGGTCCCTCAGGGCGGGTTGAGACAGTATTGAGTCTGCAGACAGGGATGCTAGGGAAGGGGACGGGCCATGGGGAGTCTAGGACGTAGGGCTGGGTAATATCAAGTGCTTCAAAAACCATATAGAGCAATCACTGCTCTCTCCATGGAAGTGCGGCCACCTCTGGAGCAGGCCTGTACAGCCACTCTGAACAGCAGCTTAGAACAAGTGAAGAGGAATCCTGGATCCAACTGAAATCAACAGGAGGGTTTAAGGAGGCAGCATTGATTCACCTGAGCTGGGATTAACTCAGGACCTAGTTTTATGTTTCAGCTTAAATCTGCATCTCCGGAAGCACAGCGCCCCCTACTGCGCTCTGGGGTCCCGTCAGTCAGAGCCGAGAGCGCCCCCCGCAGCACGGCGCCCCCTACTGCGCTCTGGGGTCCCGTCAGTCAGTGCCGAGAGCGCCCCCCGCAGCACGGCGCCCCCTACTGCGCTCTGGGGTCCCGTCAGTCAGTGCCGAGAGCGCCCCCTGCAGCACGGCCCCCCTACTGCGCTCTGGGGTCCCGTCAGTCAGTGCCGAGAGCGCCCCCTGCAGCACGGCCCCCCTACTGCGCTCTGGGGTCCCGTCAGTCAGAGCCGAGAGCGCCCCCTGCAGCACGGCGCCCCCTACTGCGCTCTGGGGTCCCGTCAGTCAGTGCCGAGAGCGCCCCCTGCAGCACGGCGCCCCCTACTGCGCTCTGGGGTCCCGTCAGTCAGTGCCGAGAGCGCCCCCTGCAGCACGGCGCCCCCTACTGCGCTCTGGGGTCCCGTCAGTCAGAGCCGAGAGCGCCCCCTGCAGCACGGCGCCCCCTACTGCGCTCTGGGGTCCCGTCAGTCAGAGCCGAGAGCGCCCCCTGCAGCACGGCCCCCCTACTGCGCTCTGGGGTCCCGTCAGTCAGTGCCGAGAGCGCCCCCTGCAGCACGGCCCCCCTACTGCGCTCTGGGGTCCCGTCAGTCAGTGCCGAGAGCGCCCCCTGCAGCACGGGCCCCCTACTGCGCTCTGGGGTCCCGTCAGTCAGTGCCGAGAGCGCCCCCTGCAGCACGGGCCCCCTACTGCGCTCTGGGGTCCCGTCAGTCAGAGCCGAGAGCGCCCCCTGCAGCACGGCCCCCCTACTGCGCTCTGGGGTCCCGTCAGTCAGAGCCGAGAGCGCCCCCTGCAGCACGGCCCCCTACTGCGCTCTGGGGTCCCGTCAGTCAGTGCCGAGAGCGCCCCCTGCAGCACGGCCCCCCTACTGCGCTCTGGGGTCCCGTCAGTCAGTGCCGAGAGCGCCCCCTGCAGCACGGCCCCCCTACTGCGCTCTGGGGTCCCGTCAGTCAGTGCCGAGAGCGCCCCCTGCAGCACAGCACCCCCTACTGCGCTCTGGGGTCCCGTCAGTCAGTGCCGAGAGCGCCCCCTGCAGCACGGCCCCCCTACTGCGCTCTGGGGTCCCGTCAGTCAGTGCCGAGAGCGCCCCCTGCAGCACGGCCCCCTACTGCGCTCTGGGGTCCTGTCAATCAGAGCCGAGAGCGCCTCCTGCTGCGCCCCCTCCCCCTGTCCCGTCACGGCGCCCCCTAGTCCCATGCTGGGTATTGGGGTCACTCTGGAGTGCTGAGCAGGTCCTTTGGTCAGACCCTGCCCGGTAAGGCAGCGCGGTGCCCAGCCTATGCAGCAGGGTGAGGGGAAGGTTCTGTGGGGGGCAGGGCGTTCCTAGCAGTGCATGGGGCAGGCCCCCTCTCCCGGCCCCCTCTTACCGGATCACCTCGTTGTAGATCTCCACCACGCTGAGGCTCACCGAATACTTCCACAGCCCCTCCCTGGCCTCCATCTCCTGGTACAGGGCCTGCAGCGCCCGCTGGTTTATGCCAGGGTCCTCGGGGACGCCCTGGAGCCAGACAGAGACAGGGCCTCAGGCTGCCGCCCAGCACAGAGGTGGGGGCTTCGGGGGCAGCCTAGGCCCCCTCAGAGTCCCCTCAATGTGGAGGCGTGTGGGGGCCTGTCCGTGCGCGTCGCAGCCCGTTGGCACATGCGTGTGTACCCGTGTGTAGGAGTGTGCAGGTCGGGATCTCCTGCACTGAGCCCCATGCTTCCAGGCGGCTCCAAACGCCCTCACACCGGCAGGACGCCCACAGACGACGCCCTCCTTCCCAAGGGCAGAGAGACAGATCCCACCTCCCGAGAACGGGAGACTGTCTGGGGGGCAGCCGGATTCCCACGTCCCTGGAGGGCTCTAGGCCTGGGATGCAGAGCGGGGTCTCTCCATTCCCCCACCCCCGTGTCAGCCCTTCCTGGAACCTGTGGGGCTAAGTGGGGCAGAACCCAGACTGGCCCCTTCCTCAGCCCCATGGCCCTGCTGCTTACCTCCATGGTGTACGTCTTCCCCGAGCCAGTCTGCCCGTAGGCAAAGATACACACGTTGTAGCCATCCAGACAGGACAGGACCAGGGGCTCGATCTCCAGAAACACCTGAGCGGGAGGCAGACAAACAGGTGGGCATCAGCAGGGGGCCGAGGGACCCGTGTCCCGGTGTGGGGTGCAGGTTCTGCAGTGTGGGTGACAGCCAGCAGAGCTGTGGGGGAAGGGGTGCAGTGCAGGGGGTGCCCTGAGCAGGCGGGGTGAGTGCTGGGGGCTGAGGCTGCCGGTCGTGCGGGAGGAAAGCCAGTTACCTGCGACCCTGGCAATCATGGCTCTGGTGGTCTGGGAGGAGCTCCAGGGTCCTGTCCCTGGCTAGGCACCTGGGGATCAAGGGGTCACAAAGCACCAGGTGGAAAGGTCAGCGCAGAATTAACGAGCCCTCCCCAGGGGGGAGGCAGTGCCCAGAGCTCCCCCACGGCGATAGGCCCCAGCACGCTCTGCCAGACTGCGGAGCACCACCACACGCCGTCTTAGAACACGATCCCCCTGCATGCCGCTCTAGAACAGACCGCAAATGGCTCTAGGACAGTGGAGTTGCACACCGCTCATGCACACCGAGCTCTAGAACAGACCACAAGCGACTCTAGAGCAGTCTAGCTGCACACTGCTCTAGAACAATCCACCCACACACCCGGGGAGCGAGAGAGCTCTAGAACAGTCCATCTCCACCCCACGCACACCTCTAGAACTCAGGCCACGTACCACTCTAGACCAGTCCATACACACACAGAGAGAGCTCTAGAACAGTCCGTCAACACACCGCTCACATGTCATGGTAGAACACTCCACATCACCCCCACATGCTGTTTTAGGACACCGCACCCTGGCACTTCAAATCTAGAATGTTCCACACATCAATCTAGAATGTGCCATATTTCCATTTACTTAGAACACTATAACCCACATGGCATTTTGCAACCCTCTGTTAACCATCCTAGAATGTCCCAGCTTCCCAAGACAATTCTCTAGAACATTTGGGCCATAAATGCTCACCTAGATCACTATATCCTATCTTATTCTAGAGCTCTATAGGCCACCTTTGTGTGCCATTTTAGAACACCATGCGATGCACGGATCTAGAACACTACAGCATGTGTCTCCTTGCAGAACACTCACAAAGGCATGCTGTCCTAGAGTGCCCTACACAGACCATGCTAGAACGCGCCACCCCGCACCCTGATCGAGAACAGCCTGCCCTGTGCGCTGATCTAGAACACTGGCGAGTCTTGCTGTTCTGGAACACATCCTGCCCCGTGGGCTAGAATCTCCCTCCTCCTCCTCCTCCTCCGCTGCTCCCCAGTGCAGCACTGCTCTGACATGCTCCATTTTCTGGAATGCTTTCCCCCCTTCTGCCTGTCTCACTTCCCCGGTTCCTCTACAGCGCTGCACCTCCCTGCACCCTGGAACTCCCTCCCCTCCCCCGCAGCGTTCTGGAGTCCCCCAAGTCCCTCCAGCATTCCAGGAGGCTCCATCTCCCCAGGTTCCAGGACACTATATCCCAGCTCCATTCCCTTCCCCACAGCGTTCTGGACCGCTCCAGGCTCTGCTCCCTTGGCAAGCATGGGGGGCACAGCCGTCACCCCCATACCATCACAGTGCAGATGTGAGGGAGGTGGGGATGGAGTGGGGCACATGCCCCGGCCTGCCCTCCCTCATTCCCAAGAGCTGCCAGGCAGTGCAGCTCCCTGGGGGGCCTGCCGGCCGCATGGCAGCTCTATGGAGGGGCTCCTGGTAATGCAGCCCATCCAGGGGGCCCTCCCCCCATCCACACAACTGCCCCAATCGCTGGGCTGCTGCTGCCCCCGCAGCTGCCAGGGGACGGCCCTTCGGCTGAGTCACACGGGCGCTGTGCCTCCCAGCCCGGGGCGGAGACCAGCACTGACATGGCCAAGGGGCGCAGCACGCCTGGCATGGGCACAATGAAGGGAAGGGAGAGCTAAGTGTCTGGCTGCAGATGCTGCCTTGAGAGCCACCCCTCCCATCTCCCCCACCCCGGCCTGGGGGGCCACAGCTCTGAGGTGAAGATGCCCGTGGGCCCGGCCAGGGCACCAAGTCCCCAGGCATGGCGTGGGTCTGAGAAACAGGCAGGGGGTGGCTCAGATCCAGTCCTGCCACCAGAATGCCCCTGGGGGCCCTGACTGCCAGGAGCTTGGGTGGCAGCTGGGCCCCCAGCTCATGGCCGGCACCGCCCGGGGTTCAGGGCAGGAGGGTGGCCGAGCCGGGGTCCCCAGTCTGACACAGATGGGATGGGGCACGGCGGGGCGGGAGGGAGTCGGGCAGCGGGTCACCTCCTCCTGCGTGGCCTCCGGCAGGAAGACCTTGTCCAGCTCGAAGGTCCTCTCCTTGCCCTTGTAGCGGGCGGTGAGGCTGCTGTCACTGCCGGGCTCCGTGCTGACGGCCGTGCTCACCTCCCCCTCCCGCTGGTCCACCTCCGTCACCGGCTTCAGCCGGCACAGCACCCGGATGTTCCCTGGGGGCAGAGACGCAGGGTCACGGGGGCTCTGCGGGGCCCTGGAAACTGGAGTCCACTACACGCGACAGCCAGGGGCCTGCCACGCTGCCCTCAGCCCTGCCTGGCGCCCTCAGGCTCCATGGCCCAGCCAGCCCCTGGCCAATCAGTGCCAATGGATGCCTGGCCCATGAGAAGCCAGGCTGAGACCGCTACCCACCGCCCCAGAGCCGCCCGCAGACAGGCTCACCCTGCAGCCAGGGCCGAAGCCAGCCCTGCGGGACCCCACAGCGAGTGTCTCCGAGCCAGCTGCTCCCTGTGCAGGGCAGAAGCCAGTACTGAGCCGGGGCGGCCTGGGAAGGGCGCTGTCCCACTGCGGAGGGGAACACATTTGATCCTGTCCCTGCCCAGCACCCTGAGCCAGGGCTGTGGGGAGCAGGGCTTCTGAGGCTGGAGGTCCCAGCTCAGCCCCTGGGTATGGGCCTGGGCAGGGAGGGCTCCAGGGACAGGCACAGGAGCCTGAACCCTGGACCAAGCCAGGGGCTCTGGGGGTCAGCGCAGGTGCCCGAGCCCTGGGCTGGGCTGGGGGCGGGTCACAGGGTCCTGGTGGCCTGGAGCCAGGACCACACCTGGTTTCCACTGGGGCTGAACCCAGCTCAGTGTGAACGGCAGGAGCAGGAGGCGGAGCAGGAACGCCTTGGCTCCTCCCACACAGCTGCTCAGCCAATGAAACACAAGAGGTCGTTGTGCCAAGCCGTCACTGGCTGCTCAGTGACCCAGCAGGCGGGTGGTGACACCTGAGAGCCAGTTAACCCTTTCCCGCCTGCCACACCCCCCATGCTCGGCTCTGGACCGACCCAACCCAGGAGAGCGACCTGCCATCCCAGGCACCCTGGGGCCTCTGCTGGGTGGGGCGAGGGGCCCACCCAGCCCCGCCCATGGCCCCCCGCACTGAATCCATCCCCTGCCACCCTCCCCCAGCCCTTCGCACCTTTCAGCTCCACCAGGTGGGCGTGGTACTTTTTGCGCAGCAGCACCTCGTGCTGGTATTTCCACTGCAGGTCCCGGCTGGCCTCCGATGCCTCGCTGGCGGCCGAGCACATCTAGGGGGACAGGGACACTCAGCCCCCGCCGGGCCCCGCGCAGAGAGCCAGCCTGAGCGCCCAGCGCCGCTGGTGTTGGGGGCAGGAGGCTGGGGGACCAGGAGCAACTGCCCCCTTCCCCTGGACGGGCCTCCCCTGCCCCCTCCATTCCCCGTGGGCGAGCCCCGCTTCTCCCCGACAGGCTGTCCCCCAGCAGCCTCCCCAGCCTCACCTGTCTCCTGGCCTCCCGGATGGCTGCCTCGTAGAACTCGGAGAAGTCGCGCACCTGGCTGCGCAGGCTGGAGTAGCTGGTTTTCATGCCCTTGAGGATGGGCTGCAGCGTGGCCAGGCGCCTCTGGACACCTGCCAGGGGAGCAGAGACCGGGGGCAGCTGCCCTCAGAAACAGGCCCTAGGTAGTCCATCCCCCCCACCCCTGCCCCACACAGGGATCCACTCCGCAGGGCTGGAATCTGCTCCCATCGAGCGCAGGGGATCCACTCCCCAGGGATCAGCTCCCCGGGAGGCAGCACCAGGATCTGATCCCAGCAGGGATCTGCGCCAGGGCACTAGCGTTGTGCGCTCACGGCTCAGGATCCCCTCCTGACCAGGGGCTTTCGGAGACGCTTCCCCAGCCCCTCCCCAGGCCGGCGGTACCTGTCAGCTGCTCACGGAGCTGCTCCAGGTGCTGCTCCGAGCACTCCGAGGCCTCCTTGACGGCCTCCTCCTTCTGGGCTTCCAGGTGGCTGATCTCCCGCAGCAGCTCCTCCCGCAGCTTGGTGATCTCGCACTCGTAGGCAGAGATCTGCAGGTGGGGAGACCCTCGGGTCACCAGGGAGGGCTCGTCTGGCCCTCCCCAGGGGCTGTGGGGGTCACATGAGTGAGGGACGGGGCTCCTGGCTATGGCCTGGGGGGAGGTCGGTCCCTCCACAGGTGAGCGCCTGCTCTGGGGGCTGGACGGAGCAGCTCCATTCCCCACCTCCACCTGCCGTGCCTGGGCCCCGGGGACCTGCCCCCTCTTTCGTAGGGTCTGGGCTACTGGAATGCAAGGCTGGGCTACCCTCCCGTGCCCGATGGCCACCCCCAGGGTTGGGTCTCTATGTCAGGGGATGCGGCTCTCAGCAAAGGAGCAAGGAGCCATGGACCGCGGTATTCTGCCTGCGAGGGCACAAGTTTGAATCCCACCCACCCTGTCAACGGTGCCGCTCTCGCTCACCTTGTCTCGCAGCCCAGCAGTCACCTCCTCCGAGCCTTGCAGCTGCTCCGCCAGCCGTTGGCACCGCTCCCCCTGGCTGCAGAGCTGCTCCTGCAGCCCCCGGTTCCGCTCCTCGGCCTCCACCAGAGACCTCAGGGTCGTGGGGGACTCCACCTCCACTGTCTGGGTCACATACTAGAGACGTGAAATGGATGCTGTGAGGGGCTGGGGGCGTGACTGCCCCCTGCTGGGGGAATCAGACCTGTACGTGTGCGTGTGTCACTGCCCTGTGGGTGGGTGGGTGTCACTGCCCCCTGCTGTGTGTAAGTGTGTGTTTGTGTCACTGCCATGCACGTATGTGTGTGTCACCACCCTTGCTGGGGGAATCGGACCCATGTCTCTGTGTGTGGGTGTGTGTCACTATCCCTGCTGGGGGAATCAGACCCACGTGGGTGTGGGGGTGTGTGACTGCCCCCTGCTGGGGGAATCAGACCCGTGTGGGTGTGGGTGACTCCCCGTGCTGGGGGAATCAGACCCGTGTGGGTGTGGGTGTGGGTGTGTGTGACTGCCCCCTGCTGGGGGAATCAGACCTGTGGGTGTGTGTGGGTGTGTGTCACTATCCCTGCTGGGGGAATCAGACCCGTGTGGGTGTGGGTGGGTGTGACTCCCCCTGCTGGGGCAATCAGACCCGTGGGGGTGTGGGTGTGTGTGACTGCCCCCTGCTGGGGGAATCAGACCCGTGTGGGTGTGGGTGTGTGTGGGTGTGGGTGTGTGTGACTCCCCCTGCTGGGGGAATCAGACCCATGTGGGTGTGGGTGGGTGTGACTCCCCCTGCTGGGGGAATCAGACCCGTGGGGGTGTGTGACTCCCCCCGCTGGGGCAATCAGACCCGTGTGGGTGTGGGTGTGTGTGTGTGTGGGTGGGTGTGACTCCCCCTGCTGGGGGAATCAGACCCGTGTGGGTGTGGGTGACTCCCCGTGCTGGGGGAATCAGACCCGTGTGGGTGTGGGTGTGGGTGTGTGTGACTGCCCCCTGCTGGGGGAATCAGACCTGTGGGTGTGTGTGGGTGTGTGTCACTATCCCTGCTGGGGGAATCAGACCCGTGGGGGTGTGGGTGTGTGTGACTGCCCCCTGCTGGGGGAATCAGACCCGTGTGGGTGTGGGTGTGTGTGGGTGTGGGTGTGTGTGACTCCCCCTGCTGGGGGAATCAGACCCATGTGGGTGTGGGTGGGTGTGACTCCCCCTGCTGGGGGAATCAGACCCGTGGGGGTGTGTGACTCCCCCCGCTGGGGCAATCAGACCCGTGTGGGTGTGGGTGTGGGTGGGTGTGACTGCCCCCTGCTGGGGGAATCAGACCCGTGTGGGTGTGGGTGTGTGTGGGTGTGGGTGTGTGTGACTCCCCCTGCTGGGGGAATCAGACCCATGTGGGTGTGGGTGGGTGTGACTCCCCCTGCTGGGGGAATCAGACCCGTGGGGGTGTGTGACTCCCCCCGCTGGGGCAATCAGACCCGTGTGGGTGTGGGTGTGTGTGTGTGTGGGTGGGTGTGACTCCCCCTGCTGGGGGAATCAGACCCGTGTGGGTGTGGGTGACTCCCCGTGCTGGGGGAATCAGACCCGTGTGGGTGTGGGTGTGGGTGTGTGTGACTGCCCCCTGCTGGGGGAATCAGACCTGTGGGTGTGTGTGGGTGTGTGTCACTATCCCTGCTGGGGGAATCAGACCCGTGGGGGTGTGGGTGTGTGTGACTGCCCCCTGCTGGGGGAATCAGACCCGTGTGGGTGTGGGTGTGTGTGGGTGTGGGTGTGTGTGACTCCCCCTGCTGGGGGAATCAGACCCATGTGGGTGTGGGTGGGTGTGACTCCCCCTGCTGGGGGAATCAGACCCGTGGGGGTGTGTGACTCCCCCCGCTGGGGCAATCAGACCCGTGTGGGTGTGGGTGTGGGTGGGTGTGACTGCCCCCTGCTGGGGGAATCAGACCCGTGTGGGTGTGGGTGTGTGTGGGTGTGGGTGTGTGTGACTCCCCCTGCTGGGGGAATCAGACCCATGTGGGTGTGGGTGGGTGTGACTCCCCCTGCTGGGGGAATCAGACCCGTGGGGGTGTGTGACTCCCCCCGCTGGGGCAATCAGACCCGTGTGGGTGTGGGTGTGTGTGTGTGTGGGTGGGTGTGACTCCCCCTGCTGGGGGAATCAGACCCGTGTGGGTGTGGGTGACTCCCCGTGCTGGGGGAATCAGACCCGTGTGGGTGTGGGTGTGGGTGTGTGTGACTGCCCCCTGCTGGGGGAATCAGACCTGTGGGTGTGTGTGGGTGTGTGTCACTATCCCTGCTGGGGGAATCAGACCCGTGGGGGTGTGGGTGTGTGTGTGGGTGGGTGGGTGTGACTCCCCCTGCTGGGGGAATCAGACCCGTGTGGGTGTGGGTGTGGGTGGGTGTGACTGCCCCCTGCTGGGGCAATCAGACCTGTGCACACGTGTGTGAGAGCAAGAGGCTGCGCCTGCCCTCTAGAGGCCACAGAGGCAAACTGCGGCGCCGAGAGGCAGGCCGGGAGCTGGGCTCACCTGTACATCAGGGGGCCGGTTCTGCTGGGTCTCCAGCGCGAGCTGCAGCTTCTGTATCCGCTCGTCCAGCCTGCGCACCTCCTGCTCCTTCCGCCACTGCATGGCGCTGGCCTGCCCCTCCAGGCCCACCAGCTCCTCCACCTTCTGCTGCAGGGACGTCTCCAGGTGCTGCACCCTCGACCTCAGGCCCTCGTTCTCCTGCAGGGGCCGTGGGCAGGGCGTGGTTACGTGCCAGGAGGCTCCTCGGGGACCTACCTGGCCGGATCTCCCAGCACAGTGCCCACGGGGCGCCGGCCTGGAGCTCAGGGTCCTGCATCCCACAGTGGTAGTGATGCGGGGGCTGGGCATAGGGGGACTCTGGCGGTCAGTGACACGGGGGCTGGATGGGGGGGGCAGGGATCTAGGGGTGAGTGATGGGGGGGCTAGGCGGGGAGGCTGTAGGGGTCAGTGACATGGGGGTTGGGTGGGAGTAGGGCTCTGGGTCAGCAAGAGGGGCCCCGCTCACCTTGGCCAGCATGGCAGAGGACTGGGTATGGGGCGGAGGGAGGGATCTCTAGGGGTCAGTGACACAGGGGCTGGGCAGGGACAAGGCTCTGGGTCAGTGATGTGGGGGCTGGGCATGGGGGGGATCTAGGGGTCAGCGATGCGGGGCCTGGGTGGGGGCCTGGGCGCTGGGTCAGTGACGGGGGGGCTGGGTAGGGGCAGGGCACTGGGTCAGCAACAGAGGCTGCTCACCTTGGCCAGCGTGGCAGAGCGCTGGGCATGGGGCGGGGCTCTAGGGGTCGGCAACGGGGGGGTTGGGCGGGGGCAGGATACTGGGTCACCTTGGCCAGTGTGGCAGAGAGCTGGGCACGGAGGTGGGCTCCAGGGGTCAGCGACAAGGGGTCAGGGGGGCTGAGCAGGGCACTGGGTCAGTGACAGGGGGCTTGACGGGCCCCACTCACCTTGGCCAGCACCTTGGCCAGCATGGCAGAGGGCTGGGCACAGGGGGGGCAGTGGGTCACCTTGGCCAGCGTGGCAGAGGGCTGGGCACAGGGGGGTGGGGGGGCACTGGGTCACCTTGGCCAGCATGGCAGAGGGCTGGGAACGGGGAGGGGGCTCTAGGGGGTCAGCGAGGGGGGTGGGGGTGGGGCGGGGGGGCAGTGGGTCACCTTGGCCAGCGTGGCAGAGGGCTGGGCATGGGGGGGCAGTGGGTCACCTTGGCCAACATGGCAGAGGGCTGAGCACAGGGGGGGCGGGGGGGCAGTGGGTCACCTTGGCCAGCGTGGCAGAGGGCTGGGCATGGGGGGGCAGTGGGTCACCTTGGCCAACATGGCAGAGGGCTGAGCACAGGGGGGGCGGGGGGGCAGTGGGTCACCTTGGCCAGCGTGGCAGAGGGCTGGGCATGGGGGGGCAGTGGGTCACCTTGGCCAGCGTGGCAGAGGGCTGGGCACAGGGGGGATGGGGGGGCAGTGGGTCACCTTGGCCAGCATGGCAGAGGGCTGGGCAGACACAGTCGCCAGCTGCTGCAGGAGCCCCTGGGTGACGCTGAGACTCTGCTTCAGCCCCTCGTTCTCCACCGTCAGGTTGTGGATCCGCTTCTCCGAATCCGTCACCCCCTGGAAGGAAAAGCGGGGCCGGGGAGCTCGAAGCCTCGGCAGCCCCCCCGCCACTGCCCCCGAGAGCCTCGGCAGCCTCCCCCCACTGCCCCCAGGAGCCTCGGCAGCCTCCCCCCACTGCCCCCAGGAGCCTCGGCAGCCCCCCCACACTGCCCCCAGGAGCATCAGTGCCCCCTCCCCACACTGCCCATGGGAGCCTTGGCACCAATCCCACACACTGCCCCCAGGAGCCTCGGTGCCCCCCCACTGCCCCCCCACACACATACTGGCCCCCCCCACACACACTCACTGCTCCCGGGAGCCTCGGCACCCCCCCACAGTGCCCCCAGGAGCCTCGCCCCCACACACACACAGTGCCCCCACAGCAGCTGCCAGCTTTCCTCTCCTGGGAGCGCCCCCCTCCCCCCGCTTCTCTCATCTTCCTCCCCACCCTGGGGAGCAGGAGAAGGGATAGGCCTGTAAAGGAGGCAGTGGGGGGAGAGGGCAGAGACAATAGGGGTGGGGGGGATAAAGTGGGGGGGCAGAAGGAACAAGCCTAGGCGGTACAGTGGGGGGACATGGGGCTGGGGGGCAGATGCAGTGGGGGGCAAAGGGACAGGTGTGGAGGGGCTGCAGTGGGGGGCAGCAGAGGGGATGTGGGGATGCAGTAGGGGGGAGCAAAAGGAACAGGCCTATGGAGTGGAGTGGGGGGAGGAGGCAGAGGGGACGGGGGGTTGGGGTGGGGGACTAAAGCAGGGGGCAGAGGGGACAGGCCTAGGGGAAGGAGGCAGAGGGGATGGGGGGAGGAGGCAGAGGGGACGGGGCTGGGCTGGGGATGTCTTTCTCCTCACCATCCCCGTGCGCAGCCGCCTCAGCTCCTCCTCTCGCTCCTCAATCTGCTGCTTCAGCTCTTGGACCTAGCGGAAGGACACACCTGGCATCAGGCCCCTCCCTCCCCAGGGGCTGCGCGCCACGGCCCCCTCCCCAAAGACGGGGCGCTGCCGATGGAGGGCGCAGTTAGGGCAGGGACAGCCCCAGGGCATAAGGGGCTGGCTGGCGGGGGGTGAGCCCAGTGCCCCACATGGCCCCCAGGGCTGTAAGGATGAGGCTGGTGCCTGCTAGCAGGGGCTCCCCTATAGCTCAGGGACGCTGAAGGGCTGAGTTCTTGCCCTGGTTCCCCAGGGACTCAGCCATCCCTGCCCTGCAAGGCCCTGCAAGCAGAGATCCCACCTGTGGAGCTGTCTCCATCCTCGGGGTCTTCTCCCCTTCCTGGGGCTTTGCTGTGGGCCCCGCCAGCCTCTCCTCAGCAAGAGCATCATTCCCATCCTACCTGCCAAGGTCCACCAGCAGCGCGGCCCCTGGTTCTCACCTGCAGGCCGAAGCTCCCTGCCAGCTGCTGCCTCTCCTTCTCCCCCTCTTCCAGCTGCTCCCTCAGGCCCGTGATCTCCTCCAGCAGCTTGTTCCTCTCTCCCTGCAGGGCACTGATGGACTCCACCAGCCGGTGCACGCCCACAGGGGTCACGGGCGGACACGGGGACAGGGGGCAAGCGGAGGGTGGCTTCATACCTGGGGAGAGGGGGACATATGCAGTCACTCCTAGGACATCCATGTGGGTGCAGAACTAGGTGGGCCATCTGGGGAAGGGATGAGCGGGATGGGGGGGATGCATCCCACCATAGAATTAGCCTGGAGACAGAATCACCCTCCGCTCAGTGAGGGGCAGGCGGGTATGTGCTCGGGGGAGGGGGGGAGGATGTGTCGGGGGTTGGACAGGTATTTTGTATGGGTGGGTAGATGGATGAGTGTATTGCATGGACGGATGGATGGATGGTCATGTTGGATGGACGGGTGGGTGAATGTTGGATAGGTGGATGAATGAGTGGGTGCATTGCATGGGTAAATGGATGAGTCTGTTGGATGTGTGAATGGATGAGTTTGTTGGGTGGACAGGTATATGGATGGATGGTGTGTTGGATGGACAGGTGGATGTGAGGGATGGATGGATGGATGGATGGGCAGATGGATGTGTGTGTTGGATGAGTGTGTTGGATGGATGGTTGGTTCTGTTGGATGGGCAGATGGCTGAGTGTGTTGGATGGTGTGAAGAAGTGGGACTGTTCTTAATGTTTCCTCTGAATAGTGTGGGGGTGCCTCAGTTTCCCCTAGGCAGTTCTTAAGTATCTAGGGGGTGGGATAAGGGTGTATGATCGTTGCAGAGCCCTAGAGGACAGGTATGTGCAGGAGTCTGGACACAGAGAATGGCCGACACCCTGTTTTCTGGCCACTGATGGCCCGGCCCTTTCCCCCTGCAAGGTGAGAGCTAAAGGGTTGGAGAACAAAGGAATCAGGTGACCTCCTGGCCAGGAAAAGGGACAAAGCCCAGAGGAGGAGGGGCTGGAGGGAGTTTCAGTTTGGGGCTGGCTGGGACATGGAGTGAAGGGCAGACATGGTTGTCTGGCTCACTGCCACCCAAAGTGGACCCAGCTGAGGGGTCCTGTTCTCTGCACCTGCAAGCTCTGTTTTAGACCGTGTTCCTGTCATCTAATAAACCTTTTGTTTTACTGGCTGACTGAGAGTCACGTCTGACTGTGAAGTTGTGGGGGCAGGACCCTCTGGCTTCCCCAGGAGTCCCGCCTGGGCGGACTCGCTGTGGGAAGTGCACGGGGGGCAGAGGATGCTGAATGCTCCGAGGTCAGACCCAGGAAGGTGGAAGCTGTGTGAGCTGTGTGTCCTGCAGACAGGCTGCTCACAGAAAGGAGACTTCCCCAGGGTCCTGACTGGCTTCATGGGGAGCAGTTCCAGAGCATCGCCCAGGGACTCCGTGACAGATGGATGGATGGGTATGTTGGATGGTTGGGCAGATGGATGAGTGTGTTGGATGGTGTCAGAAGTCACAGGTGTGGTGCTCTGCTCTGTTAAATGTTGATAACAGTCGGTTGCGTACGTGTGTTCCCTCTGTGTGCTGCCCCGGCTCTGCAGATCGCTGACACAGAAGACCCCGAGAGAACCCCCAATGACCACAGGCTCTGATAAGGTACGAAGGCACCCGGCCAGGTTTATTGTCAAATGAAAGAGTCTCTAGCTCCCCGGATAAGATGTCTACAGTTCTGCTAGTACATATGTGCTCCCTGACAATGGATCATCTCAGCCAGTGGCGGGATTTACCACTGCCCCCTAGGCCAAACCAAGACATCCACTCAGGAGTGCATTCATAGCCACAGCTACAAACAAGTTACACATCACTCCTGACGCATAGAGGTGCAACCCCTCTAGGTATTAGGGTGCCGCCTCTCACAAAGCAACCCTACCATATTACTTTCCTGCCCCTGTCTTTAGGATAGGTCAGCCTGTTCCTGTTATCTGTGGGGTACGTGCTTGTACCAGTGTTCTGGTACCATCCTGGCACGTGTTTCCATAACTAGTGCCCAGTACCTTTTAGGGATGTGTATTTTTACAACATCAGCCCTCTTCTTGCCAGATTCTGTGAGCAGGGCCTGCCTCTGGCTCACAGCTTAACTTTGCTTTATGTCAGCAAAATCTTGACCATTACTTTAGTTCAGGCCTTACGCTTCATACCAGGCCTCTGAAGCAAAAGTTTGTTTCAGGGCATCATCTTACTACAGATGGATTGATGGATATGTTGGATGGATGGTTGGTTGTGTTGGACGGTTGGGTGGATGGGTGGGTGTCTTGGATAGATGGATAGGTGGGTGGGTGTGTTGGATGGTGTAGTAGGAAGAGAGCCTGAGACATAAGCCCTTGTGTCAGAGGCCTGGAATGAGGCAGGACCTGCTCACAAAATCTGGTAAGAACAGGGCTGATATTGCAGAAACACACATTCCTAAGAAGTGCTAGGCACAGAGCACTCACGCAAACACATCTCGATATCAAGTGGTACCAGAACATCCCAATATCAAGGATGGTAGAAAAACATTCCCCAAAGATAAAAGGAACACACTGACCCCTCTTAAAAGATAAGGTCAAGATGACAGTATGTAATAGAGATGTTTTGATCGAACCAACATGTACAAGGTGATGGGTGATAATTCGCCACGTCAGGGGGCAGTAACTATGTCAAAGGGGCAGTACTAACTTGTTTGTATTAGGGCAGGGGTCGGTAACCTTTCACAAGTGGTGTGCCAAGTCTTCATTTATTCACTCTAATTTAAGGTTTCGCGTGCCAGGCATACATGTTAATGTTTTTAGAAGATCTCTTTCTATAAATCTATAATATATACCTGAACGATTGTTGTATGTAAAGTAGATACGGTTTTTAAAATGTTGAAGAAGCTTCATTTAAAATGAAATGAAAATGCAGAGCCCCCTGGGCCGGTGGCCAGGACCTGGGCAGTATGAGTGCCACTGAAAATCAGCTCACGTGCTGCCTTCAACACGCGTGCCATAGGTCGCCTACCCCTGTATTAGGGTATAAAGATGTATCTCAGAGGGAATATCTTTGTCTGGCCTAGGGAGGAATGGAAAGTCCCACCGTTCACTGAGCTGGTCCATTGTTATGGGCATACATGTATTAGTGGCCCAGTAGTCTGTGGGATACTAGTACTGCACTTCTTCGACAATAAACCTGGCTGGGTGCCTTCGTCCCTTAACGGATCTTGTGCTTATTGAGCGGTTCGCTCAAGGTCTGCTGTGCCAGCTGTCTGCACAGGGCTGGGGCGGTACAAAGAGGGAACACACACAAGCAGCCAAATATTTATCAACATCTAACCACAGATGGATGGATGGGTGGATGTGCTTGATGGTTGGGCAGATGGATGAGTGTGTTAGATGGACAGAGAGATGAATTCATGGTGTGTTGGATGGATGGGTGGATGAGTGTGTTGGATGGCTGGACAGATGGATGAGTGGGTGTGTAGGATAGACAGGTGGACGGATGGGTGAGTGTTGGATGGATGAATAAATGGACAGGTGTGCTGGATGGGTGGGTGGATGAGTATTTTGGATGGATGAATTGATGCCTGATCTGCCTGTCCATCCAATACACCCATGCATCCACCTGTCCATCCAACACACCTACCCACACATCCATCACACCCTCCATTCATCCACCCAAAATACTCATCCACCTTCCCCTCCAACACACCGGTCCATCCGTTCATCCATCCAACATGCCCACACATCCATATGTCCTACCAACACACCATCCATTCATTCGTCCGTCCATCCAACACACTCATCCATTTGCCCACCCATCCAACACACGCACCCATCCATCCAACACACTCATCATAGAATCATAGAATATCAGGGTTGGAAGGGACCTCAGGAGGTCATCTAGTCCAACCCCCTGCTCAAAGCCAGACCAATCCCCAACTAAATCATCTTAGCCACGGCTTTGTCAAGCCTGACCTTAAAAACTCCTTCCTTAGAAGTTTTTAAGGTCAGGCTTGACAAAGCCCTGGCTGGGATGATTTAGTTTGGGGTTGGTCCTGCTTTGAGCAGGGGGTTGGACTAGATGACCTCCTGAGGTCCCTTCCAACCCTGATATTCTATGATTCTATGATGAGTGTGTTGGATGGATGAATGGATGGGTGGGTGTGTTGGATGAGTGTGTTAGATGGACAGACGAATGAATGGATGGTGTGTTGGTTGGACATATGGATGTGTGGGCATGTTGGATGGATGAACGGACAGACCGGTGTATTGGAGGGGAAGGTGGATGAGTATTTTGGGTGGATGGATGGAGGGTGTGATGGATGTGTGGGTAGGTGTGTTGGATGGACAGGTGGATGCATGGGTGTATTGGATGGACAAGCAGATGAATGGCTGTGTTGGATGGACGGGTGGATGCATGGGTGGGTGTGTTGGATGGACGGGTGGATACATGGGTGTGCTGAATGAATGGATGGATGGACAGGTGTGTTGGATGGGAGGGTGGATCACTATTTTGGGTGTGTGAATGGTGCATTGGATGGGTGGGTGTGTTGGACATACGGGCAAATTGATGCATGGACATGTTGGATGGATGAACGGATGGGTGCATGTTTTGGATGAACGGATGGGTGCATGTGTTGGATGGATGGGTGGGTGGTGTGTTGGATGAATAGATAGATGGTGGGTTGGGTGGGTGGTATGTTGGATGGATGGGTGGGTGTGTTGAATGGGTGGGTGGATGGTGTGTTGGATGGAAGTGTGGGTGGTGTGTTGGATGAATAGATGGATGGTGCGTAGGATGGGTGGGTGGTGTGTTGGGAGGGTGTGTTGGACAAACAGATGGATGGTATGTTGGGTGGCTGGATGGTGTGTTGAATGGGTGGGTTTGTTGGATGGACGGGTGGATGGTGTGTTGGATTAATAGATGGATGGTGCACTGGGTGGATCGATGGGTGGGTGTGTTGAATGGGTGGGCAGATGGTGTGTTGGATGGACGGGTGGATGGTGTGTTGGATGGATGGGTGGGTGTGTTGGATGGAGGTGTGGGTGGTGTGTTGAATGGGTGGATGGTGTGTTGGATGGATGAGTGGATGGTGTGTTGAATGGGTGGGTGTGTTGGATGGATGGGGGTGTGTGTTGAATGGGTGGGCGGATGGTGTCTTGGATGAGTGGGTGTGTTGGATGGATGAGTGGATGATGTGTTGAATGGGTGGGTGTGTTGGATAGACAGGTGGATGGTGTGTTGGATAGGTGGGGGTGTTGGATGAATAGATGGTGTGTTGGGTGGATGGATGGGTGGGTGTGCTGAAGGACGGGTGTGTTGGATGGACGGGTGGATGGTGTGTTGGATGGATGGGTGGATGTGTTGAATGGGTGAGCGGATGGTGTGTTGGATGGGTGGGTGGGTTTGCTGGATGAATAGATGGATGGTGTGTTGGGTGGATGGATGGGTGGGTGTGTTGAATGGACGGGTGGATGCGTGAGCTGCGGTTCACTGGTTCATCGGGTTACTTCAGAAGACGAAGTCCCTGCAGATCAGTCTCTGTGACTCATTCAGTCCTTGGCCTCTCTCCAGAGGCTGCCCAAGAGGGGCCGACTGACCACCACTCATCACCATTTCGTTTGGACACTGCCCCTTAGCCGAGACCCTCCAGCACACTCTGCCTCCAGTGGCCTCATGGGGCAGCCGAAGCTGCCCGACAGGTGACTTTGAGCAGCCACCATCCTGGAGGTGAAGGGCTCCTCCCCCCTATTACCAACCCCTCTCCATGTCCAACCGCCAGCCAGGTTTCCTCCCATCACCAGTGCAGCCACCTTCCTACATCTCCAGGGCTGCAGCAGGCCCATCACCCTGGTCCTCGTGACAACCTCAGGAGCTCCTCTACCCTGTTGTCTTCAGAGGGGAGGAATTCACACAAGGCCTGACAAGGCGTAGGGGACGAGGCGGGATGCCAGGCAATGGCACCCAGGCCTCGGTGGGATCCCAGCGGTGCCCAGGCCTCGGCGGGGGCGGGACCCCAGCGGCGCCCAGGCCTTGCAAATTTCACCCCCGAAGCCCAGGTGGCTGCTCATGGGCGTTGCTGCGGTCGGGACGAACGACTCCCCACCGTGCAGCATCTCCATGACGTTCTGCTGCTCGCAGATGACGCCCTCCAGGCTCTCGATGAGGCTCAGCTTGTCCTGCACCCGCTGCCTGTAGGCCCTCCTCAGCATCCGCAGCTGCTTCCGTCGCCGGCGCTCCTCCCGGCGCAGGAGGGAGCGGTACTCCCCGGCTTGCTCCTGCAGCCGCTGCATCTGGCCGTAGTGCTCCAGGAAGGAGAGGAGGTGGGACATCACCGAGATGAGCGGGGAGTCGGGGAGCTGGCGTGGGGGCCCGTGGGAGGAGCAGGGGGAGAGGGGGGCCCATGGGGATGGTCCGGCCCGAGTGAAATGGCGGGACGGGGAGGGAGGGGCGGACATGGCAGGTCGCAGGGGCACATAGGACGTGGGGGGATGAGGGAGGTGGTTCGAAGGAGAAAAGAGAAGACAGAGCAGTTAGCGCAGGCAGAGGGTGGGGATGGTTTGCCTAGCGCGGAGGGTGGGGGCCCAGGACTCAGGAGACTGGGCCCTGTCCCTGCCCTGCCACAGACCCCGTTTGACTCTGGAGTGGGTCACTTCATCCACTGTGTCTCGGACCCCCACGCGTGCAGTGTGCTGGCTCCATGAGACGCTATAGGCTACGGTGAGGCACTACGCCCAGGGGCCAGAGGAAACCCCCAGACAGGTACCCCGCACGCAGCAGCCTGCGCAGACCTCACAGCTGCCTGGCACCATCGGCAATCGCACACCAAGAGCAGGGGCCCTGTGCGCTGGGCCCGGCACACTTCGTCGGGGACAGGTGCTGTCTGTCTGTCTGTCTCGGCTGCTGAGCGTGGGAGGAGAAGGGACTCGCCCAAGGCCACCCGTGTAGCCGGGGTAGGAAAGGGGGCAGGTCAGGCGAGCCACCCGAACACAGACCCGGGGGCCGGGCGGGACGGCACTCCGGCAGCTAGACCAAGCGCCCCCCCACCCCGTGCTCCCAGCTGCACTGCTGTGTTTAGTGCACCAGAGTGAGCAGAGCTAGCATGTCTGTCCGCACGAGCTGGGAATCACCTCCCGGCTCAGACCCAGAGCCTGGGCCGCCTCCGAGCCTGGGCTCCTGTTAGGAGCAGAGGGGTCCTTAGGGCCCGGTTCCTGGCTGCCCTGTGTCGTGTCATTGAGGCCAGCGCTCCCAATGGCAGCGTTCTACCCACGCTCTGCCAGGCTGTGCCAGGCCCTTCGGTATCACCGTGACGGGCGCTATCCAAAACCAGGCAGGTGGACATGGAGCCAGGGATGGGCAGCGCTGTAGGATTCCAGAAACCCACACACACTCCAGACCAAGACCATTGGTCCCCTCTGTGGTCTGAGACACACGGTGACCCTGGGGACACAGGGACTGGGTCCCTCCTTCTCTGCTCCAGGCCTCAGCAACCCCCTTCTGGGGAGAGGAGAGAGCTGGAAAAGCTCCTGGGTGGACAGGAGCACTGGCGACTGCCTGGTAAATAGCCAGCAGGTCAGTGAGGGCAGCAAAGCGAGCAGAGTGGAGGACAGGGACGGATGAGACCTGGGAGCTGTCTGGATGGATGGTTCTGCTGGGCTGGTACATGGCCAGTTCAGATCTGACGCGGTGGGTCCTGGTGTGACCCAAGAATCCCGGAATGCCAGCTGGCAAGGGGGTCCAGCAATATCCTGATGCTGGATTGTGCATTCTGGGTCCCCAAAAAGCGAACTGTCCACACAGATGCTGCGTAAGGGGCTATGGATGTCCACTGACAGCGTGCAGGTTTTCTATCGCACAAGGGACTTTTGTTCACCTGGCTCTCGGGCGGGACGTGAGCACCGTAAGCTAACACAGCGTATACCCATGTACATACGAAGCCAGCAGGGGGATGTGAAATCAACAGGGAAGCGGCACACCGGAAAAAGAAACCCCAGTGCGTTATCCTGATCTGAGAACATACACTGAAGTCTGGGGACTTGAGCAGAAGGCAGAGACGACACCCCCCATCCTGCACCTAGGAAGGAAGCGGGCTGGGCATTTACGGTCCTGAAAACAGGATCTCAACCCCCTTGGCTGAGACTCGGCAGAGGAGTTTGGGGGTGAGATATGCTTCATTGGCTGGCAGCTTAGCCTGCTGAGTGAAGTGCAGGCTCCAGAAAGCGTGCTATGATCTTGTTTTACAGGTAACCTTTTGTTTCCATTATTCTCCCTCGCCATCTCTTGGTTCTTTGCCAATGATCTCACCCTTGTTTTCACGATAAAGATCCCTCAGAGCCGTGATATCACACAAAGAGCGGATCCTGACTCTCACAAACAGGGGTACATGTTGGCCCCTGGGGGACAGCAGGCCTGGTACTTCTGGGAGTGTCCTGTGGAGACGGGGCTCGGGGACTGGGGTGCACCTCCTGTTAACCTGCAAGGCAAGGTAAGGGCTGGCACGGCCTGGAGGAGAGGGCCTGGGTGGCTGACAAGAGGGGGGGGTGAGGGAGTGGACACCCAGCTAAGCACAAGCAAGACTCCCCCAGCACAAGAGACGGGGAATACCAAGGGGCCTCACAGCTCTGGGCACCCCGAGACCCATCACACCTGGCCACACCTGTTTGTGTTTCATGCTCCTCATTGCCATGGAGACAGGTCTGATGGGGAACATGCCCAGATTTACCTTCCCGCCAAGGGCCTCTGTGTCCGCTGGGCAGAGCTTCCCCTCGGCAGCTTCCCGCTTGAGGGACAGGAATTCGGTGAGCGGGGTGGCGGCATCCTCCAGAAACCCGCTGTCAGGGCCAGCCTCCTCCTCCTCCGTGCCATTGTCTCGGTCGCTCTCGGAGCTGCCTGCAAAGGCGGGGACCAGCACTGGGCGGGAGCAGCAGCGCCGGGGCGCCCCTTGGTTCCCCCACCGTCGAGACAGCTGTGCCCCAGCTCAGCCACACCCCCCCACCCCGTGTGAGATCCACGCCCCCAACACCCCGCACCCCTCCAGGACATGGGCAGAGCTGGGACACTGTCCCAGCTCACCAGCCCGGCATGCACCGAAATACAGCCAGCACCCGCCCCCTGCAGCTGGGCCCCGTGCGAACCGGACCAGCCGCTGTGGCTCAGAGCCGTGCACGGGGCAGGGAGAGGAGGCTACGCACTGTCCAGCTCCGGCAGCTCCGGCCACAGCTTGCGTCGCCTGGCTGGCTCCGCGGAGAAGGCATCGGGGCCCTGGAGAGCAGGAGGGGAAGGAAACGTCTGTCAGCAACAGAGGCCAGGCCATGGACGGGTCCTCAGAGCCCCCCGAGCAACCTGCCCCCTTCCACGCATGGGTCCTCAGAGCCCCCCGACTAAACCTCCACTGCAAACGAGTCCTCAGAGCTCTCCCCATCACCATGGACGGCATCTCAGAACCCCTTCCCCGCAGACAGTGCTTCAGAGCCCCCTCCCCCCCCCCGAGCAACCCCACACCACAGATGATGCCTCAGAGCCCCCATGGCACCACCCCTTCATGAACAGCACCACAGAGCTCCTCACCCCCTGAACACTCCCCACCATGGCTGCCCCCCCCAAGCCCCTCCGGGCACGGACAGCCCCCCCATGCCACCCCCCACCACTGTGCCCTACAGATCTCCCCAAGAAACACCCCCCAACAGACAGCCCCATAGAGCCCCCCACCACAGACAGTGTCCCCACACACCCCTGGCTACAGATAGCCCCACAGAGCCCGTTCCTGGCCATCAACAGCCCCACAGAACCCCCTCAAGTACCCCCCCACCACAGACAGCCCCATAGAGCTCCCCCCCCACTCCCCACAAGCCCAGCACAGAGCTGACCCTGCTGGGTGCAACTGATGCCCTGAGCTGGAGCCATCTCCGCGATGAAGCTGTCTAGACACCGGGAACACTCCCGGATTGCTCCCTTCAGCACTACGTGCCCAGGGCCTTGATGCACCCCAAGACCCGACCCTCTCCCACGAGGCCTGGCTGGGTGCACCAATAGGGCTGGGGAACAGCAAGGTGCTGAGCTAGCAAGATGGGAACCCTGCTAATGGGGAAGAGCCGGCCCTGCCCGGGTGCTGCCCCCGCTAACATACGCCACGGAGGAGGACACACGCCCGTTCCCCCTCGGTGCCCGGCGCACAGAGGACAAGCAGCTGCTTAGCCCCCAACGGCAAGCCCTGCTCTTTAACTCATGCTTAGCTCTGGAGGTCCCTGGTTCAGCCCAGCCCCTCGCCCAGCTACGCTGATGGGGCACCTGACTGTGTTGCCTGGCCTCACAGCGGGCACCCCCTACTGGAGGAGTCAGCATTGCACCCAGCACCGGCTGGGATGCGGGGGTGCTGCTGTCTGGGTACTGCTCTCTAGGGGGTGCTGGGAGAGCAATGCCCCACGGTGGGCTGCTGCAGAGTTGGGTGCCTGAGGGGGTCAGGGGCTGCCCACAGGGCAGCACGGAGCCAGCGTTACACTGGGGGGGGGGGGCGGGGGATGCTTTGATTTAGACACAGAGACTAGCCCTGGACCCCTGAGCACAACTGCCCCAGTTTGCAAAAACCACCTCCTGCCTCCCCCACCCCGCAACCAGCCTGTACATGACACCTCGTGCATCCCCCTTCCCTCCACCACCCCCGCGGTCTAGACCCTGCCTGTCTCCGGTCCCCGGGACAGACCCTGCTCTCCACCCAGCAGACAGATGGACTCAACCCCTCGTCCAAGCTGTCAGATGAGAATCCCTGCCCATCCTAAACCCAACGCAGCAGCACCAGTGCTGGGGAGCTGTCTGCCTCTGTGCCCCCCGCCAGGGAGACAGACCCACGGCGCAGCAAGTCAAAGCCTGAGCCAGGCCTCCCTGGACAATCAATACAGCCCGGCTGGAAACTGCACCAGCTCCCTGCTAACAAGCTGCAGCCGAGCCAACCTCGGAGCCAGCTGCACAGAGTGGAGCCGAGTGGGGAAACGGCAGAGCGCCAGAGCCGAGATGCCAAGGGGAGGAAATGGGGCAGGCTCTCAGCACCGCCCTATGGATCCAATCAGCCCTCTGGCAGGGGAGATCACGCTGCCTTGAGCGGTCAGGCCCCCATCCTGCTGGGCCCCTTTGGAGAGAACCGACCCCCCAGCTGCTAAAGCGCCCACAGAGCCAACCCGGGCACACCTGGCACGCACATCCCGCCCCAGCAGAGGGGCCCAGCCTGGGAACGGCGCACAAAGCTCTCTGCCAGCGGAACACGAGGCACGGCCAACGCTCCTGGCCCTGTAGACGTGTCTGGCAAGGCTCAGCGGGGCTGGGCGCCGACCCGTGGCTGCGGTGAGGAGGGGTCAGAGACTGGAACAATCGATGTCTATTCAAACAACAGACAACACCCCTGCCCCCAGGCGTCCCCAGTGCAGAGCAGGGGCCCAGGGCAAAGCGGGCAGGGAAAGCCGAGGTTCTGTGCCGTGCTGACAAGCAGAGGGAGACCCAGACCCAGCCCCCCTGCGAGGGGAGGAGTGAATGAACCCCAGTCTGCTGTCCTCTGCGCTGGGTTCGACTGGAACCAGGAGGCTCAGCACAGACAGACCGAGCCCTTCAATCCCTCGCGCCTTCTGGCGCCTGCTCCAAGCGAGTGGGCCCTAGCAGGCTGGGCCCCTGCCCCTGAAGCCACACCGTCCCCAGCCCCTACTCACGTCCCTCGCGCCGCCAGTCTCTCCCACCTCCTTTCCCTGGCGCTGTCGTAACACGCTTGTGAAGCTGGAACTGTTCATAGAATCATAGAATATCAGGGTTGGAAGGGACCTCAGGAGGTCATCTAGTCCAACCCCCTGCTCAAAGCAGGGCCAATCCCCAATTTTTGACCCAAATGGCCCCCTCAAGGATTGAACCCACAACCCTGGGTTTAGCAGGCCAATGCTAAGCGTGGGTCATGTCTCTCGGGGCTGGTCCTGATAGAGGATAAGAGCCTACTGCTGCTGGTGGCTGACGGAGGGATTCCTTTAGCTCAAGCGACGAGGACCTATGCTCTGGTGCGGATCCACAGCGAAGGATGTCACTGAACCGGACCCCGAACAGGCACCCGAATGCCTGCGCTGCCATCCCTTCCCATGCACAGCCAGCTTGGGGAGTAGCCCACGCGTTACCGGCCGACCCTCAATAACAAGCCTGTGTTAAAACAGGGGTAGGTGTTAGCATTGGCACAGGGATTCCACCTGGCCCCAGCATGGGACGTGGGAAATCCAGGCCCATCCATCAACCAGGGGACAGCCTCAGCACCCGCATCTCCAGCAGCTGCCGAGGGCTGCGGTGGAGTCTCCATCCCTAGACATTTTTAAATCAAGATTGACCTCGAGCAGATCTTTCAGAAAAGCATCCAGACAGGAGTTAATGCAGGGCACTCCTAGGGCCGATGTGATAGATACAGAGATCTCACAACGGCGCCTCCTGGCCCCAGGCTCTCAGAATTGATGGAAAAAACACCAGGAAATCACTAGTGGCCCAGGAGCGAGAACACCAGAGTCCTGCAGCGGCCTTGGAAGGGATGTCAACAGGACAGGACCTGCCCCCCATGTACTCCCGAGGGCTCTCACCCCACCACGCTGGGTGCAGGATCCTAGTGATGTCACACGGGCCAGCCTGGGCAAGGATAAAGTCAACCGGCTAAGTGCACAGCTGGGTCAGCAGGTTCAATTCCCCCTCCAGCAGGGCTGAGCTGCCCCCATGCCCACCCCTTCGACCCCTGGCTCTTCGCCTCCCCACTGCCAATTTCAGTCACTTCACTGGTACTGCTAAGTGCCCAGGCTGCTGGCCGCATTGATCTCCAGAACCAAAGCTGTGCCCGGGGCTGCTCTGCCACCACCATAGAATCATAGAATATCAGGGTTGGAAGGGACCTCTGGAGGTCATCTAGTCCAACCCCCTGCTCAAAGCAGAACCAATTCCCAACTAAATCATCCCAGCCAGGGCTTTGTCAAGCCTGACCTTAAAAACCTCTAAGGAAGGAGATTCCACCACCTCCCTAGGTAATGCATTCCAGTGCTTCACCACCCTCCTAGTGCAAAAGTTTTTCCTAATATCCAACCTAAACCTCTCCCACTGCAACTTGAGACCATTACTCCTCGTTCTGTCATCTGCTACCACTGAGAACAGTCTAGATCCATCCTCTTTGGAACGCCCCTTCAGGCTGAAAGCAGCTATCAAATCCCCCCTCATTCTTCTCTTCCGCAGACTAAACAAACCCAGTTCTCTCAGCCTCTCCTCATAAGTCATGTGTTCCAGCCCCCTAATCATTTTTGTTCCCCTCCGCTGGACTCTCCAATTTTTCCACATCCTTCTTGTAGTGTGGGGCCCAAAACTGGACACAGTACTCCAGATGAGGCTTCACCAGTGTCGAATAGAGGGGAATGATCACGTCCCTCGATCTGCTGGCAATGCCCCTACTTATACATCCCAAAATGCTGTTAGCCTTCTTGGCAGCAAGGGCACACTGTTGACTCATATCCAGCTTCTCGTCCACTGTAACCCCTAGGTCCTTTTCTGCAGAACTGCTGCCTAGCCATTCGGTCCCTAGTCTGTAGCGGTGCATTGGATTCTTCCATCCTAAGTGCAGGACTCTGCACTTGTCCTTGTTGAACCTCATCAGATTTTTTTTGGCCCAATCCTCTAATTTGTCTAGGGCCCTCTGTATCCTATCCCTACCCTCCAGCGTATCTACCTCTCCTCCCAGTTTAGTGTCATCTGCAAACTTGCTGAGGGTGCAATCCACACCACCCTCCAGATCATTAATGAAGATATTGAATAAAACCAGCCCCAGGACCCACCCTTGGGACACTCCGCTTGATACCAGCTGCCAACTAGACATGGAGCCATTGATCACTACCCGTTGAGCCCGATGATCTAGCCAGCTTTCTATCCACCTTATAGTCCATTCACCAGTCCATATTTCTTTAACTCGCTGGCAAGAATACTGTGGGAGACAGTGTCAAAAGCTTTGCTAAAGTCAAGGAATCGCACGTCCACTGCTTTCCCTTCATCCACAGAGCCAGTTATCTCGTCATAGAAGACAATTAGATTAGTCAGGCACGACTTGCCCTTGGTGAATCCATGCTGACTGTTCCTGATCACTTTCCTCTCATGTAAGTGCTTCAGGATTGATTCTTTGAGGACCTGCTCCATGATTTTTCCGGGGACTGAAGTGAGGCTGACTGGTCTGTAGTTCCCAAGATCCTCCTTGTTCCCTTTTTTAAAGATGGGCACTACATTAGCCTTTTTCCAGTTGTCCGGAACTTCCTCCGATCGCCATGAGTTTTTAAAGATAATGGCCAATGGCTCTGCAATCACATCCGCCAACTCCTTTAGCACTCTCGGATGCAGCGCATCCGGCCCCATGGACTTGTGCTCGTCCAGCTTTTCTAAATAGTCCCAAACCACCTCTTTCTCCACAGAGGGCTGGTCACCTCCTCCCCATGCTGTGCTGCCCAGTGCAGTAGTCTGGGAGCTGACCTTGTTCGTGAAGACAGAGGCAAAAAAGCATTGAGTACATTTGCTTTTTCCACATCCTCTGTCACTAGGTTGCCTCCCTCATTCAGTAAGGGGCCCACACTTTCCTTGACTTTCTTCTTGTTGCTAACATACCTGAAGAAACCCTTCTTGTTACTCTTAACATCTCTTGCTAGCTGCAACTCCCATTGTGATTTGGCCTTCCTGATTTCACTCCTGCATGCCTGAGCAATATTTTTATACTCTTCCCTGGTCATTTGTCCAATCTTCCACTTCTTGTAAGCTGCTTTTTTGTGTTTAAGATCAGCAAGGATTTCATGGTTAAGCCAAGGTGGTCGCCTGCCATATTTACTATTCTTTCGACACATCGGGATGGTTTGTTCCTGTAACTTCAATAAGGATTCTTTAAAATACAGCCAGCTCTCCTGGACTCCTTTCCCCCTCATGTTATTCCCCAGGGGATCCTGCCCATCAGTTCCCTGAGGGAGTCTAAGTCTGCTTTTCTGAAGTCCAGGGTCCATATTCTGCTGCTTTCCTTTCTTCCCTGTGTCAGGATCCTGAACTCGATCATCTCATGGTCACTTTCTCTCAGGTTCCCATCCACTTTTGCTTCTCTACTAATTCTTCCCGGTTTGTGAGCAGCAGGTCAAGAGGAGCATGGCCCTTAGTTGGTTCCTCCAGCACTTGCACCAGGAAATTGTCCCCTACACTTTCTAAGAACTTCCTGGATTGTCTGTGCACCGCTGTATTGCTCTCCCAGCAGATATCAGGGTGATCGAAGTCTCCCATGAGAACCAGGGCCTGCGATCTAGTAATGGGGATTTGGACCGATGGGCTTTGGACCATGGGTCCCCTCTGGACTGTTGCCCATTTTTGGCTCTGGGACTCCTGCCTCCTTTTTTTCCAGGGGAAGAATCGTTTGCTATCTCCAAGAGCTTGAGTCAGGTGATAGAGACGGCAAACTGAGCAGCACTTAGCCCCCCATTCAGGATACAGGGAACCAGGGACTGTCTGTGAGGTGGAAATACAACACATTTACAACTGATCAGAGAGCCACTTTTCCCACACGCGTCATTAACCTGTGTAACTCACTGTTACTAGACCTTATTGAGCTTAGCAAAATACAAAACAGGGCCAGACCCTTCTAAGGATCATTACCCCAGCCATGGTTACCCATTACAAAGGCTATAATCTCTCCTGGTCCCGGACATCAGCAGCCCCTAACTGAATGATGCGGGGTTAGGAAGAGATGACCCCCGGACAAGTTACTCCATAATCATCCAGTACCAGGTGCCTTGTGCCTTCCTCTGGAACGGCTGGGGCTGGTCCCTTTCACCAATAGGACAGACTGAGACTATCCCTGGTCTGTTCAACCTGCCCATTCTTATGTCCCGAGTGCTGACCCAGACAGACCGGAGGGGCCACTAATCACATTCAGAAAACAATCTCAGCTCCACAGCAAGGCATGGCGAGCGGGAGGGACGGGGCGTGCCTGGAGCCCCACCTAGCCTGAGAGCAGGGGCTGCCCGACTGGGGAGGGGCAGGTAGACTCACTCAGGCAGCTGGCTCCTTAGTGCACCCGGAGCGGGAGAGGACCTAGGGTGTGGGCTGAGCAGTCAGGAGTGGGGAGCCGGACTGAGCTGCTCTTTACATTCCCCTCGGGACCCCAGGACAGGGGGACCTGCCATGCACTTTGCTATGAGCTGGTTGGGAAAGGGGTCTGCTGCCAGGGAGACAGAGTGGGTGCGCAGTTACCATGGCAACAGATGTCTTTGAAATTCCACCACGGAATGATGGCGACAGATCGACTGTTACTTCTGGTTCCTGTCACTGCAAACCATCTCTGAGTACCACTCCTCCCCCACCAGTGTGCCAGGAATAATGGGGATCCATCCAGTCAGGGGCAGGTGCCCCCAAGTCTGCATGGCTAGGACTGAGGTACCCTCCCTCCACCTCTTCCCATGCCGGCAGAGGATCAGTGTCCCATATCACTCCCCTGGGCTGGATCCGGCAGCACCAAAGCTGACCTGGTTTCCTCCCCCTTCCCCTGGCCCGCCAGGCAGATGCGACAGCCGCAGCCAGGCGGGCTTTCATCTCTGCATTGATCAGGGAGCAGCATCCCCACAAGAGAAGCAACCACGGCTACCTGGGCACGCAGCGGCTCAGAAGCCATGCTGCCGGGGACCATGCCAAGTGGACAGAGAGCAGAGATCCAGGGCCGGCAGTGCGAAGGGCCGTGGGGCTGGGAGTGGAGAGGGAATGACTATCTGGCCCAGGACAGAGCAGTCCCACTCGGTCAGGGGACAGGGACTGGCTGCTCCAGGTCAGCAGCAAACTGAACAGCGTGAGGGGAGAGGAACAGCCCATCCCGGTGGGGCAGGTGGCAGCTTCCCATCCCTGCCATGAGTTGGGAGGACTCAGCCGGGCCTCCACCGCCCAGAAACCACCCCACGGCCTGGCACCTGGGGAGTCTGCTCAGGAGACGCCCAAGACCAGCCTGGCCGGGGGGCTGCAGGCTGGGACTGAGGTCAACAGACCTAAGGGGGGAGCCCAGAGCTGGGGGAGCAGGGGGCTGCGGGTTAGGATTGAGGGGCACTGGCAGGGCGTGGAGATGGGGGATAGCAGGGAGCACCGGGGATCTGGCTGGGGGAAGCCAGGCACCCCGGCACAGGGCACCGGAGGACAGTGAACAGCTGTCAGGGGCAGGTGCTGCTGGGGGCGTGCAGAGCAGCTGGGTGCCGGGGGCAAGGCGGGGGGGGGCCGGGGGCACAGCGGGTAGAATAGCTCCCCCCCTTTGCCCTCCCCAGAGGTGGCACTGGCAGGTGTCCCGGGTCCGCACCCCGGGGCCGGGCTCCGCTAACGGGGTCCCCGTGGCCCAGCGGTCCCGTCTCACCGCTTGATCCGATCCAGAGACTGGCCCGGGCCGGGGTTCCCCACAGCGGGGGCGGCTCAGGGCCCTCTGGAGGGCATGACGCTGGCCGAGGGGGGCCGGGGTCCCCCCGCCCGGTGCCCCAGCCCCCCCCCAGCCCCCCCTACCTGCGGCGGGGGGAGCGGCGGCGGGCCGCGGCGCAGCAGCGCGTACACGATGTAGACCAGCAGCGAGTAGAAGGCGAACATGGGGGCGCCGGGGGGGCCGCCGGGGCGCCCTGCGCAGCCCAGCCCGGGGATCCCCTCGCCCGCCCGGCAGCTGCAGCGCCCGCCCCCCGGCCGAGCCAGCCGCAGCGGCTCGGAGCATGCCCAGTGCCCCCGCCCGCCCCTGGCGCTGCGGCACCGGCGGGGCCCGGGCGGAGCTGGGGGGAGCCGCCCACGGGCGGCGGGACGCGGGCACCCCCTGCAGCTCCCTGGGCATGGGCAAGACACGGGCACCCCCTGCAGCCTCCTCACGCCCTGGGCATGGGCGAGACACGGGCACCCCCTGCAGCCTCCTCACGCCCTGGGCATGGGCGAGACACGGGCACCCCCTGCAGCTCCCCTCACTGACACGGGCACCCCATGCATCTCCCCTTGCCCTGGGCACAGGGGCGACTCGGGCACCCCCTGGAGCCTCTTTGTGCCCTGGGCATGGGTGAGACATGGGCACCCCATGCAGCTCCCCTCCTCTGGGCACGTGTGAGACACGGGTACTCCCTGCAGGCTCTTTGTGTCCTGGGCATGGGCAAGACATGGGCACCCCTTGCAGCCTCGTCAGCCCTGGGCAGCGTGGATCTGCAAGACCCAGGGGGCCTGCAGCCTCCTTGGCCCCTGCTGGTAGTGACAGACACCTGGTCAGAGCCCCAGGCCCCAGGCCGCTGTGGTGAGTGTAGGGTCTGAGTGTAGGGCCTGACCCGGGGGGGCGTGAGCTGCTGGCCATGGGGAGGGCTGCGGGCTCTGAGAGATGCAGAGAGCTGTGACAGGGTGGGCATCATGCCCATTTCTCTGCTCCACAGCCCTAGGGAGCTTGAACCACAGCAGGGAGTGAGTGCAGGGGCATGGGTCCGAGACATGCAGCACAAGGGCTGGAGCAGGAGGGTTAGCTATGGAGCACCGAACCCAAGAAATAATCACCCCCCCACCCCCAGTTCCCCGAAAGATTCCCCGTAGGGAGCGTGATGTGCTTTGGGGTGTGGAGGGGGTCTCCAGGGCGCTTTGGCTGCCTCTGTGGCAGGGGAGAGGCAGGGTCCCCCCTCTTCTCTGTGCAGAGCTCTCCCGGTTGCCCCAGGAACCAATTCAGCCAGGCCCTAGCGCAGGGGTGGCCAGCCTGAGCCTGAGGAGGAGCCAGAATTTATCAATGCACATGGCCAAAGAGTCCCAGTAATACGCCAGCAGCCCCCCATCAGCTCCCCCCACACGCTCCCAGCGCCTCCCGCCCACGGGCAGCCCCGCCGAACAGCGCCTCCCCCTCCCTCCTGATCAGCTGTTTCGTGGGGTGCAGGAGGCTCTGGGGGTGGGGTGGGGGAGGAGCGAGGGCACGGCCGGCTCAAGGGAGGGGGCGGGAAGGGGTGGAGTGGGGGCAGGACCTGGGGCAGAGCCGGGGGTTGGCAGTGAGCACCCCCCGGCACACTGGAAAGTTGGCGCCTGTAGCTCCAGCCCCGGAGTCGGTGCCTGGCCAAGGAGCCGCACGTTAACTCCTGAAGAGCCGCGTGTGGCTCCGGGCCCCAGGTGGGCCACCCCGGCCTAGCGCGGCAGCGCTCCGTGCTGAGCCCACCAGCAGAGGGGTGAACGGGTCCACTGGGGCCTCCGTCCCGCCAGGGGCAGCGGGAACAGCACAGCGAGCGGGCCGGCACGGGTTCCGCTCAGCCCCGCCCGCTCCGCCCAGGGAGAGCAGCAATCCCCCTCGTGCCCAGTGGACATCTTTCCCCGAGCCTTCACGGTCCATAGCGAGTCTCACGCCCTTGGGACTCTGCAGCGAGGGGTGGCAAAGTCCCTGGGCTGGCATGGCACGTCCTCCCCGCTGCAAGCAGGCCGAGCACCTCGCACTCCCTCCCGAGCAAGGCCCCTGGCTCTGAGCAGCCACCACCTCAGCTGGGCCTGGAGGGGGGAGTTCCCATGGGGGCGGGGGTGGAACTGCCTCCGCTACAGCTGGGAAGCTTCCTGTCCACCTGAACGGAGCTCAGCACGGTCTGTCCCGGCCGGCTCCGACCCGTCCATCCCCCGGGGGACCGGCCAGCTCCTGGTGCCAGCTGCAGACTCAGAGCAAGGGAGGTACAGAGGTCAGGGCCTAGCTCGTTCACGCCACTGCTAGCAGGGTGGCTGAGCTCAAAACTACTCCAGCCCCCACTTCTCCCAGCAGGGGGCGCTGTGGGGAGCGGGGCAGGAGCGGCTTGGGGGGAGCTCCCGGTTTCTCCAGCAGCTTCTGGAGCAGGAAGACGGTGCAGCTTCACGGGGCAGTGCTGGGACCCTCAGCAGCTGTGACTAACGGGAGCTCTTGTGACAGAAGCTCTTTAACAGTTACAATCAGACTGAACTGTATCACCTCTGACTTTATTGCTGAGCTCCCAGAACAGAACAGGAGACGGTGTCCTGGTGCCCCGTTGGGCTGGCCAGGGCGGAGATATCGGGAGAGTCGCAGCGGGCACGTCTATGCAGCAGCTGGGCGCAAGCTCCCGGCCCCATCAGATACCACCTGACGCCTGGGCTTGGGAGCTGGAGCGCCAGCCCGAGCCAGAACATCTCCCCTGCTCTTTGTGCCCCCCGGCCATGCTCCTCAGTCCGGCCTGCTTTGAAATGTCCCTGGCAGACGATCCCACAGCCGGATCCATCTCCCAGCCGTGGAGTCACTCCTGATATTCACCCTCATTCTTCCCTTCCTTAACCCCATCCCCATTCTGCTCCCATGGGTACCCGAAACAGGCAGTCGAGGGACAGAGCTCCTGTCGGACTGTCTCCAATGCCCTCCTCCCCCTGGCGCTGGGGCCAGGCCAGCAGGAAGGACGGGCCTGTGATCCAAGCACTGGAGAGAGGCTCTGGAGAGCTGGGTTCTAATCCTGACTCTGCCACAGCCTCCTGTGTGACCTTGGGCAAGTCGCTTAGTGGCTCTGTGCCCCTGGTGCCCCGATACCACAGTGCTGGGCCTGGCAGCAGAAACCTGAGAGAGTTCTGAACGGCGGCCAACTTTGGCCTCAATTTGCAGCTACCAGGCACAGAGCGAGCAGGGACTGTGTTACTGCCCCATCCTAGATTGCTGGCGCCCCTCAATCACAACCCGCAGCCCCCTATCCCAGCCCCGGGCTCCCCCCGGCTCTGCCGGCGCCCCTCAATCCCGACCCGCAGCCCCCTAACCCAGCCCCGGGCTCCCCCCGGCTCTGCCGGCGCCCCTCAATCCCGACCCACAAAATCTGTTGGCGCTCTCAGGAGGGGGGTACTGAACCAACCTGTCCAGCCGGTTGTTCTTGCCCCTCATCACACACACACACTCTGCACTTTGCACCCTGGCCACAGGCCATGCAGCTGTCTCCTAAGGCCAGTGCCAGTGGGCGGCCGGCAGAGACTGCAGCTCCCAGCATTCAGTGCCTCACTGGGCCGTATTGCATGCTGGAGCGTGGGCTGCACCGGGGCATTAAAGTCGAGGCGATTTGGTTCCGTCCGTGCCCATCAGGTTCAGCTGCGGGGCTCCCGGCCTGATGCCCCAGCTGCCCACTGGGCGTGGCTGGCAGAAGGCCTGGGGGAGAGCAGACGGCAGCGTATGGGTGCTGTGGCGGGAGCAGGCGCAAGGCCAGCATCTCACTTCCCCGGCTCCGGGCTGCCCGCTTTTCCGGGTGTCCCTGCCTGCAGTTTCTGTCTCTTCCTGCTGGGCCGGGGGCTGGGCACCTGGGGAAGGAAAGTGGCCGAGATCAGACCAGCTCGTCTCACTGTCTGGGTCCTGTTGATACAAGGGCAGCCCCCAGCAGAGAGGGCGGCTAAGACTGATACGTGCCCAGGCCCCTGTTGGGACCAATGGGGCCAGGACTGGAAGCAAAGGGATCCGTGTAGGGCATGAGGAACCCCGATGGCTGGCACCAGGCCTGGCCCTGCCCCCTCCTCACACAAACAACTGGCACAATGAACACCCTGCTCAGTGCTGTTTGCAGATCTCGACCCATACACAGGATAACCCCCTGCGCCATCCCTCGGGCCCGCCCGGTGCCGGGGGGCCTGGCGCGCACACCCCTTACCTCCGGCGGACGTGCCCGTTTGCTGGCTGGGAAGAAATCGCCCAGCTTCCGCTGCCTCCTGCCCTCCTGGGGCACTTGCTGCTTGGGCTGGGCCTCCTTGGGCTTGGGCTGGGCCTCATGCCACCGCTGCAGCCGCCGGCACACCCGCGACTCACTGGAAAGAGAGCTCGGGTCAACGTGGGGGGGGGGCAGGGCCTGGAGGGGATCTGGGCCAGGGGGGCACCACAGCAAGAGGAACGGAAACCAAGGGGGGTTGAGGAGAACCCCCTAAGTGTGGCCCTCCTCGCCCGCCCTGTGCCAGGATCTCAGCAGAAGTGGCTCAGCGCCAGGCCTGCTCCCAGAGCTCCCTGATACAGGGGGTCTGGCTTGAATGGGCTTCCCAAGCTCTGGGTCCACTGTGCCTCAAGGGCGCTGCAGTAGATCTGCTCCATGGACAAGGCCGTGTCCAGCCTCTCCAGGGCTCCGAGAGTCACCCTGGGACTGGGGCCAAGCGAAACAGGCAATTCCTTGGAGCCCAGCTCGGACCCAGGTCAGGCGCTGGAGACTTGCATGGGGCACTCAAGGCCCTGGCGCTCTGAGTGTCGATCCCAAAGGGGGCGGGGGAGTCTGCTGGTGCCACACAGCGAGCTCCATGTTGGTGCGAAAGGTGCCGGACTGGGAGCACTGGAGACGTGTCCCCTGTCTACACACCGCCCCGCCTCCCCCCATCCCGCCCTGGACATCCCCCCTGTGGGCGGGAGAAAGGGGGTGAGTCTCCAAGGCCTATTTAGCTGCTGGCTTCAGGACTGAGGCTGCCAGCTGTGGGGTCAGATTGGGGGCAGCCACACAATGAATTGAGACCCCCCCGAACTCATCACACACAGGACTCCTCCCCATGCTAGGTCATCCCGCCTGCCCCCCATCCAGACAGTGCAACACTGACTTCATGTGCTTCTCGCGGGCGAGGAACTGCACCAGCCCCTCCGGGTCGGGGTCATGCCACTCCAGCGTTATCTGGCCCGGGTCAGCCACCTCCGGCTGCAGGAAGAGCCTGCGAGCTCCCTCCAGGTCCCAGTTGGTGGGCAGCGGGTGCTTCTGCAACAGCAGCAGCTTACAAGCCAGCGGTGCCCTGTGCCCCCAAAGGATCCCAAAGCACTTTGGAGCCCACACCCAGGAACGGCTGTACCCACCGCTGCAATGCACCCACCTCTGGGGAGGGACCAGCAGCTGGTTACCAGTGCATAGCTACACCACAGCCCGGGTTGGGGCCGGGAGTGAAGCAGAACCCTGCATCCACAGTTACCGGATCTAGGACACCAGGGTTCACGCCCCAGGGTCTTTAACGCCCATGGGGTCGATGGGCAGGGGCCTCGGTGTCGTGTCTCATTCAAAGGGCCGCACAACTGCACCAGGGAGCACAGGCCGGCGGGGGGGGGTCACTGCTGTTCCCCCCCCAAGGGGTGAGGGGTTTGTTCCCTCCAACCAGCCCTGCTCCTTTGCCCACTTCTCGGGCATCCCCACTACCTGGCTCTCGCTGGCAGTAACGCCCCTCCTGGCCCTTCCCACCGACAGCGCGGCTTTACGGCAAACCCAGCCCACTCCCCGGCTTGGGCAGCACACGGCTTGGCTGCTCATGCCCAGGCCGAGGCCTCCGGTACCTGCGAGTCGATGTTCTGGAGAACCTGCTCGATGGTCCCGTGTTGCTGCAGCAGCCTGAGGGCCTTCTTGGGGCCCAGCCGCCAGATCTTCCCACAGTAATCACAGCCCAGCAAGATGCACAGGTCCACGAACTGCTCCGGGACAGGCCCAGCCCGAGGAGAGGGGGAAGAAGACAACCATCACCAGAGGGGTTAGCTGGGTGGCCGCCTGCTCCGGCCCTGACCACCCCTCCCACACCCTGGTGAGGCTGGCGGACCAGGGGCCAGCTCATGCCACAAGTCTCAACTGAACCCTGACAAATACGTGGCTGGCATAGCCTGGTCCGCCTGTGGGTTAGTATTGTTCAAACAGGTGTCAGCATTGGAAGACTGTGTTTAGCCTGTATGGAACAGTGGTGAGCTGCTGCCGGCGTCAATCTGACGTATCACGTCCGTATCCCCTCGTGCAAGGGACTATCGGAGCGGTTGGATAGTGAGCCTCTGTGACCCTGTAACTCGCCAGGCAGGAGAGAGACATTAACCAGTGTGAAGTGCTGGCTCCAGCAGGTGTTACATCCTGCCCCACAGGGAAGGTCCATCCACACCTGCTGTGCTCCCCTTCCTCCACCCCACCCCTGCTGAGTCATGCATGTGGTTTCCTCCCATCAGCTGAGTTTGTGGCTCAGAGCACATGGCGGGAGGGGGATAAAACCCCCAGACAGAAGGAAATGATTCTCTTTACTCTGCTTGGACTCTGGAGGGGCAGGTTTCTAGGCAGAAGCAAGAGATCCCCAGTGCTCAGCCTAGGTCAGCCCTAAAGGACGTTTGGAGCTTGCGTGTGACAGATGCTTCTATTCCCTTTTGAAACTTGTGACTGTAACTCGGGTGTGTATCTATGGTTCCCTGCTTAACCTTGTCAATAACTCTCCTGTTTCCTTTTCCTGGTTAATAAAGCTTTAGACAGTTTATTATAGGACTGGCTACAAGCGTGGGCTTTGGTGTGAGAGCTAAGGTGCAACTGACCTGGGGTGAGTGACGGGTCCTTTGGGTCAGGGAGTAACCTGACTATTGCCGTATCCTTGGGGTAAGGGCCCAGCTATCACACAGGCAGCTCCCCTGGGTGGCAGGACAGATGGGGGAGCCCACGGCCTGGCTGTGACTCCCAGGTTAGGCTGTTGTAGGGCCTGAGGAGCTCACACCTGGTAACTGGTTGGTGAAATCGAATACAGAGCTCACAGCCAATGGGGGGTTGGTGCCGGGTTCCCAGCACTCTGCCCTGAGGCTGGCATGCACGCCCTGGGGTCACGGCAGGCAGCCTTACACTCCTCACCAGCACGGTCCCTCCCCGTCCCAGCATAGCCTCACCTGTTCAACATGCACCAGACTGACGGGCAGCCCAAGGGAACGATGAGACAATCCTGCTGGCCAGCGTCGTCTCCCTCTTCCCTTGGGCTGCCCGTCGGTCTGTCTGCATCCACCCGCTGCCTCCTGTCCTCGGATTCTCAGCTCTGGGCGGGGCCTGTCTCTTTGTTCTGTGTCCGGGCAGCACCGAGCGCAGGGGGTTCTGCTCCACCGTGGGGGCCCCACGGTGGTACCACCACACAACAAAACCCATCAATCCATCCCCACCTGCTCCTGAGTCATCCCCAGCTTCTGCAGAATGGCAGGCAAGGAAAACTCTTCCACTTCACTGCAAGAGACAGAGGGCAGCGTGAGGCTGGGGCACCCTCCCCCACCAAGCCCCCATTCCTGTCCGCTTTACCCTATGGCACCCCTCAGAGCCGCGCAGCCATCCCCTGCGGCACAAACCTGGCGTGGCCAGACAGTGGGAGCCCAAGGCCATAACCTGAGTGCAGGCTCTAGTCTCCCGTCTACACCTGTCCAGCCCCCAGCACCTCCCCTCTGCTGGGTGGGCACCTTTCCGGCTCCCCCACCACCCACTCCTCACTTCCTCTTCCACAGATTCCGAGATTCTCAGGCCAGAAGGGACCACTGTGATCATCCAGTCTGACCCCATGTGTAACACAGGCCAGAGCCCTGCCCCCAAACAACTCCTGTTTGACCCAGAGCAGATCTCTTAGATTTAAAAACGGCCAGTGAGAGAGAATCCACCATAGCCTTGGGATGTTGCTCCGGGGTTAATGGTTTTAACCCTCACTGTTAAAAATATGCCCCTTATTTCCAGTCTGAATTTGTCTAGTTTCAACCTCCAGCCATCGGATCATGTTAGACTTTAGTCTGCTGAACTGACAAACCTTCTGTCAAATCTCTGTTCCCACGGAGATACTTATAGACTGTGATCAAGTCACCCCTTCACCTGCTCTTTGGTAAGGTAAATAGATGGAGCTCCTGGAATCTCTCTCTATAAAATATGTTTTCTAATCCTTTAATCATTCTCATGCCTCTTCTCTTAACCCTCTGCAATTTATCACCATCCTTTTCAAATTGTGGGCACCAGAACTGGGCCCAGGATCCCAGCAGCCCTCGCACCAGGGCCACATACAGAGGTGAAATAACCTCTTTGCTCCTCCTGGAGATTCCCGTGTATATCTCCCAGGATTGCATTCGCCCTTTTGGCCACAGTGTCGCACTGGGAGCTCACGTTCAGCTGGTTATCCACCACGACCCACAAATCTTTTCCAGAGTCGCTGCTTCCCAGGATAGGGTCCCCCATCCAGTAAGTATGGCCGACAGACTTTGGTCCCAGATGTATGACTTTACATCTGGTCGTATTGTTGTTTGCTTGTGCCCAGCTTACCAAGCAATCCAGATTGCTCTGTGTCAATGACCAGTTCTCTTTGTTATTTCCCACTCCCCCAATCATTGTGTCATCTGCAAACTTTGTCAGTGATGGTTTTATCGTTTCCTCCAGGTCACTGATAAACATGTTAAATAGTGTAGGGCCAAGAACCGATCCCTGTGCGTTCTTACTACGAACACCGGCTCAGTGGGGATTCCCTGGTTTCAGTTACATTTTAAGACCTATCACTTGGCTAGTTTATAATCTGTGGGCCAGGTTAATTTTATATCATTCTAGTTTCTTCATCAAAACGACATGCAGGACGAGGTCAAACGCCTTCCAGGAGTCTAAGTCCGTTACGCCAACGCTATCAGCGTTATCAGCCAGACTTGTCATCTCGTCAGAAAAGAGACTGAGTGAGTTTGACAGGGTCTATTTTCCGCAAACCCATGCGGATTGGCATTACTGAGATCACCCTCTCGTTCTTTATTAACTGAGTCCCCTCTCAGCTGCTCCGTTACCTTGCCCAGGATCGACGTCAGGCTGACAGCCTATAATTACCCTGGTCACCCTGTTTATCCCTTTAAAATCCTGGCACATGAGCTTTATGCCAGGCCTCTGGAACTTCCCCGGGGTTCCCAGGCGCCAGCAGCTCCTGGATCCCCCTCTCTCCTCTACCATGTCCCCCAGCAGGGCTCAGACCCGCCAAGGGCTCAGCGTGGCCAAGACCGCTGCCACTCACCAGCTTTTCTTGGCGCTCAGGTGGCGGATCAGGCGGAGGCTCCCGAAAGGCAGCGCGTCCATGTCCTCCGTGGCCGTGCACCAAACCTTGCCAGACTTCACCAGAGCTGCGCAGGTGGCTTCTGCCTCAGCCGGAGCCTGCGCACAGGTACAGAGAGCGGCTCTGCTAGCATCCCCGTGGGGACAGCGCCCTCCTTGGGCCATCCCCCAAACGGGACCTGCCAGCGGCACATGGCCCCTCCTCCCCGGTCCCCGCTCAGACCAGCTTTCACTGCTTCCTTTACATCACAGCAACTGGCTTGCTTCTGTCAAGGGTCCATGTCCCTCCCAGAGCACTTTGTGTAGGCCCTAGATAAACAACCCCCGTCTCCACCAGCGATACCCTGCGGCTCTGTCACACTCAGCCATGGACCCTCTGGCCAGCAGAGCCACCTGGGCCACCCCTGAAGAGCAAGAAACTGCAGGCAAAGCAACGGGCTTCGCCCAAGCACAGGGCCTCTCCCCTTCTCCTGAGGAGCCCAGACAGCTGCCCCAGTGACCCACGGGCTGGCCCCTCTGCCACAGGATCCGACCCCATGCTGTCCCACTCCAGGTTACCTGCACACATGGCACACCCAGGTAGCTCAGCAGGGTCTCACAATCCTGCTTCAGGGGCCGCTGCAGGTTTTCAGCCAGGCGGGACTCTGTAACCAGCAGAGGAATGTGGGTCAGGGGGTCCTGATGCAGCAGGGACCCCCGTTCCCAGTTACAGTGCCCCTGCTGTTGCATACAGGCGCTGCATGTTCAAGCCGGACCCCAGGCCTGGACAGCGAAGGCCCTGAAACTAGGCTTGCCACCCGGATAGGGGCCACTGACTGCCACTGCGAGAGCCCAGGGAGCTCTCTGGAAGGCAGGGGAGGGCCCTGTTGGGGCAGGGCAGATGAGGCGAGCCATGGGCCCCCAGCTGCTTTGCAATGTGGCACAGCAGAATTCCACAGGCTTGGGCATTTACCTGCAGCGTCTCTCCTCGCCCTGGCAGCCTCTGCCCGCCTGGCCAACTGCAAGGAAAGGAATCTGTTACAACAATCTGCGCGCAGAGACGTCCTATCCCCTTCTCACCCCAGGCCAGGCATCATCCTCCCACCTGGGACAGAGAACATCGGCATAGCCCCCCCAGCCCCTGTCCCAATTGCTGCAGCGCCCCTTGTGGCTGGGACCGAGAATGATCAGCTGTGTATCCCCACCCCCGCCCCTACCCCATTGCTGCATGTTCTGTCCCCTCTGCCGTGTTCAGGGATCACACAGTGTTCACGAGAGCTCTGCCTTACAACACTGCACCTGGGGCTACTCCTGCATGTAAGGGACCTAACAACAAGAGCTCCCCGCCTGGATGCTCTACCCGGGAAGCTCAGCTCTTAAAGGCACAGCCCACCCTGCGCCATTAACAAACGTCCCAGAACGCCTCTGATACCAACCAGCGGCTGTTTGAGGTCAGGGGGCCGCCCGTCAAACACAAACACCGGTTTGATGCCATTTTCCAGGAGATGCAGCGTCCGGTAAAACAGCCCCTGCAAGTGACTGAGACCAAAAGCCGGGCAGCCTGCGGCTTGCACCACGACACGTGCGCCAGGCGGAACGGCAGCGGGAGCCGCTCCGACAGAACGGGGGAAGCCCATCTGGCGTCACACACCCGCACAGGTGCAGGCCAGAACAATATGGCTGCCCAGCTTCAGTGTGAGGATGTCAGCACCCTTATCCCCACGCACGGAGGAACAGGCAGGGGATGGGGGCTGCTCAAAGCCACCCAGGAAGTCTGTGGCAGGGCTGAGGGCAGGCTCCAGGGGCTCCTGTCTCCGAATCCTGCACACAAGCCATTAGGCCATTGAACTGTCCTCCGCTGGGCCCCCGGCACGGCACGGCACCACGTGAGTGAGCTCCCAAGGCGACCCCCACTGGCCAGGCACTGGGTGTGTGACACCACGGAGCTGGTGCTGCCTAGGGGCTCTGGGAGCAGGGAGCAGCCCTGGGGAAGTTGGGCACTGCTGGGGTACGGGCCACTCACCTGATGTTCTCCCCGTTGCGGTTGAAGATCTTCGGCATGGCCGTGCGGAACTGGTAAATGGCAATGGATGCGTCCAGGGCTATGATGCGGTCTGGGAAGCCCAAGGCAACAGCTAGGTTATTCCCCCAGGAACGGGCATAACCTCCGCCCCATCCTGTCCTAAAGGGCTGGCTGCTCTGGAACTGCCTGCCTGGGGACTCTCACTCCTCATCCTCCATGCCACCCCCCAGGGCTGCTTCCCCATTCACCCCCCTCCCAATTCCCTGGGGTGTCCCCAGCCGCTACCCCCACCATTCCCAGGCGATCTCAGCCTCTCCCACCCTCCTCTTCGCTCTGAATCCCCACCTGCCCCCTGGCCCCTGCCCGCTTGTGCGGTCCCCTCCCGCCGGGGGGCAGCAGGAGGAGCCGTGCCCCAGGCTGGGGAAGAGCTGGGGGGTGCTCACCTCGATACTGTTGCAGAGGGAACGAGCTCACAGCCTCCGCAGCCTCCTCCTTAATCACATCTGCCAACCTGACGATGCCCATGGGCACGATCCGGGAATCCGTGCAGGGGCTGGGCACGGAAGGGGGGGCCACTGGGGGGGGGACGGATAAAGAGTGTCCCCCGGGCTGGGCACGGAGAAGCAGGGGGCAGACACTCCCCAGAACAGGGGACACACACCGGGCAGGCTCCAGGCACGCAGCGGAGCTCAGAGCAGGGACCAGACCGAGGGGCAGCGCGGCCCGGGCCCAGAGCCGGGGCTGCGCGCGGGGAACCACGGGCAGCGGCAGCCGCCGGGCTGGGAGTTCGCGTCCGAGCCGGGCCAGGAAGTGCGGGGCCGGAGCGCAGGGGGAGCCGAGCCGGGCCGGGCCGGGCCGCGCCGGAAGGAAGGAGCGGGGCGGGGCAGCAGCCCGGGCGGGGAGGGAGCTGGGGCAGCCGCAGGTCGGACCGTGGGCAGACAGATCCCAGCAGCAAGACGCGCAGGGATGGGCGGGGGGAGGCTACCCGGGAGCAAAGAGGCTTTTCCAGCTCTGATTGCCCGGGCGAGCCTAATGCTGAGGGGTGCTTGATGCCCCCCGAGGGGGGGACTGGCCCATGGGGACCCCGAGGCAGCAGACGCTCAGTGCCCGAGGAGTGGCCTGGCCCATGCGGCCGGTGATGCCCAGGGGGTACCTGGCGTGTGGGAGTCTTGTCTCTGGCGGGCAGGGGTCAGGTCCGTGTCTGCCCGCCAGGCCCGGCTCTCTCTGCAGGTTGGCAATCACCTGACCCCTCTGCGCGGCTCCTGGCCCACTGGACACTCAGAGCTGCTGCTCCCCAGCATCCCAGTCCCAGATCAGGCTCTGGGCGAGGCCGAGCGCGGAGATATGGATATAGCGACACCAGTCAGTTCATGTCACCCGGTTCCCAGGTGCAGGTGACCCCAAGCAGAAGTGCTGGAAACCAATGGTCACAGACAAAATCCAACCACAAAGCACCTTCTAAACCCTAGGCTGGCTGAGCAGATACCTTCTTACCTTCTGGAGCGACGCTCACCCAAAGTCTTCCCGGTGTGGAACAGCCAGGTCTGGTTGTGATTGTCTATCTGTGGACAAGACGCAGCTGGCAGCTTGCCTCCTTGGTGACGCATCCCAGGTGTCTCTTCACCTGGAGTTAGGCCCTCCAATCCATTGTTTGAATGACACCGCCTAACCAGTGGGTTTTCCTGTGTTTTCCTTTCCTGTTGATTTTCCAAACCCTTGACCAGCATGTGGCTCAAGCTGCAGATGGGCCTCCGTTGTGAGACAGTTGATGCAGAGAGAGACAAGTCCCTTCCCTCCTGCTGCCTGGAGCATGTTTCTCACAGTCTGGTGACCTCTGCAACTCACAGACCTTAGGAATACAGTGTGCGGTCTAGCTCCCTAGCTCCTGAAATATCATCCTACCTACACCTTGCAATGATTATAACGACCAGTGTATTGCTGACTATTGGTAGAGACTTCATATGCCACCCTTTGACACAGTATTATGCATATAGCTGATCCAGAGGATCCCTGTGAACTCTTACGCAGTCTTTATGCCCTCTGCCTGTTCCTGAGTCAGAGTAACCCTGAGACCGTGGCCACACAGTGCCAGGGGAGGGGAGGTGCAGCATGGCTCATAAGGACCCTCAGGCTGGGGGCACTCAGTATCCAGGAAGGGGTGGCATGGCACGGCCCATGGGGACCCCGAGGCTGCAAACACTCAGTGCCTGGTGAGGGGTGGCACGGCCTGGCCCACGGGGACCCCGAGGCTGGGGGTGCTCAGTGCCTGGTGAGGGGTGGCACGGCTTGGCCCACAGGGACCCTGAGGCTGGGGGCGCTCAGTGCCAGGTGAGGGGTGGCACGGCCTGGCCCATGAGGATCCCGAGGCTGGGGGCGCTCAGTGCCCGGTGAGGGGTGGCACGGCCTGGCCCATGAGGATCCCAAGGCTGGGGGCGCTCAGTGCCCGGGGAGGGGTGGCGCGGCCTGGCCCACGGGGACCCCGAGGCTGGGGGCGCTCAGGGCCCGGGGAGGGGTGGCGCGGCCTGACCCACGGGGACCCCGAGGCTGGGGGCGCTCAGGGCCCGGGGAGGGGTGGCGCGGCCTGGCCCAGGGGGACCCCGAGGCTGGGGTCGCTCAGTGCCCGGGGAGGGGTGGCACGGCTTGGCCCACGGGGATGGATTTCCTAGCACAGTGTATAAGCAGCCGGGATGCCAAGTGCGGTGTCACGGAGTCCCTGGGCGATGCTCTGGAACTGCTCCCCATGAAGCCAGTCAGGACTCTGGGGCAGTCGCCTTTCTGTGAGCAGCCTGTCTTCAGGACACACAGCTCACCCGGCTTCCACCTTCCTGGGTCTGACCTCAGAGCATTCAGCATCCTCTGCCCCTCCGTGTGCTTCCCCCCAGCGAGTCCGCTCAGGCGGGGCTCCTGGGGAAGCCAGAGGGTCCTGCACCCCAACTTCGCAGTCAGACGTGACTCTCAGCCAGCCAGGAAAACAGAAGGTTTATTAGACGACAGGAACATGGTCTAACACAGAGCTTGCAGGTGCAGAGAACGGGACCCCTCAGCTGGGTCCATTTTGGGGGGCAGTGAGCCAGACAACCACGTCTGCACTTCACTCCATGTCCCAGCCAGCCCCAAACTGAAAACCCCCTCCAGCCCCTCCTCCTCTGGGCTTTGTCCCTTTCCCGGGCCAGGAGGTCACCTGATTCCTTTGTTCTCCAACCCTTCAGCTCTCACCTTGCAGGGGGGAAGGGCCCAGGCCATCAGTTGCCAGGAAACAGGGTGTCGGCCATTCTCTGTGTCCAGACTCCTGCACACACCTGCCCTCTAGGGCTCTGCAATGATCATACACCCTTACCCCACCCCCTAGATACTTAAGAACTGCCTAGAGGAAACTGAGGCACCCCCACACTATTCAGAGGAAACATTAAGAACAGTCCCACTTCGTCACATGCGGCTCAAGCCGGGTGAGGGGTTCCAGTCTCTGCCCGCTGAGCCCCAGGCACTGGCCAGACAGCCCAGCCCAGCGGGGCAATGGGATACGTGCCCCGCTGCCCTGCACCCCGGGCCTGGCGGCTCCCTTCTGCGCGCAGGGCGAGTCCCAGCCACCCCGCCTCGTGCCCCGGCTGAGGCCGCCCTGGGTCCCTGCGCGCCGACGGGCTGCGATGACTCCTCCGTGCCAGCAGGGGGCGCCAAGGCAGCGCTGCCTGTGTCCGGGCACAGAGCGCGCCTCTCTCGGCTGACTCCCCGTGCGCCGCTCTAGCCCAGGACTCGCTCGCCCGGGCGCCCGCCTGTTGCCGGAAGTGCGGTGGGGGGGCCGGTGAGCGCGGAGCGGCCGGTGGCCGTGCGGGGGGGGCACTCTGGGGGTCGGGGGAGGGGGCGCCCGGAGGGGAGGGGGCGCCGGCCCGGGAGCGCGGGGGGGGCGCCCAGAGATGGGGGGGCGCCGGCCCGGGAGCGCGTGCGGGGTGGGGGGGCGCCCGGAGGGGAGGGGAGGGGGCGTCGGCCCGGGAGCGCGTGCGGGGTGGGGGGGCGCCCGGAGGGGAGGGGGCGTCGGCCCGGGAGCGCGTGCGGGGGGGCACCCGGGGGGGGGCGCCGGCCCGGGAGCGCGTGCGGTGGGGGGGCGCCCGGAGGGGAGGGGAGGGGAGGGGGCGTCGGCCCGGGAGCGCGTGGGGGGGCACCCGGGGGGGGCGCCGGCCCGGGAGCGCGTGCGGGGGGGGGCCCGGAGGGGAGGGGGGGGGCGCCGGCCCGGGAGCGCGTGCGGTGGGGGGGCGCCCGGAGGGGAGGGGAGGGGAGGGGGCGCCGGCCCGGGAGCGCGTGCTGGGGTGGGGGGGGAATGGCCGTGAAGTTCTCCTCCCTAGGCGGGTTTCCCAGCTGGGGGCTCTGCCCTTGGCCCAGGCAGTTGCTTTGCTGTGTGAACTCCGCAGCCGTGTCCTGCCTGGGCAGCTGGAGCTGGGGCTCAGCCGCTGGAGGGAGGCTGCCTGCCAGCCCCCAGTAACCTGCTCTCTTCTCCCTTTCAGGCTGGATAAGGCCTCTGCCCCCATGGCTGGCCGGCCTGCTGAGTGGAGCACGGCTCTGCCCAGCCTGGGGCTGTGCGCCGTGTGTCTGTGCTCAGCTGTCCGCACCTTCCAGGTGAGAGCGATGGCCGCAGGGCTCAGGGACGGGCGAATGTGCCCCTCTTACCGTGGACCTGCCCAGGTGGCAGCTGCGCGGCTGCTCCTGTTTTCCCACCTGACGGAGACAGGTCTTGTTAAAGGAAACTTTCAAGGCAGAGAACAAATCAGCGCACTGCGCGCTAGTGCTGTGGCCTAGCGAAAGGCCGTCTGCGTTGTCCCTCATTCGCTTCTGGCTGCCCCCATATTTACTGGACCAACAGATTTACAGGCCCAAGGATAACTTACCAGGTTTCTTCCTGCAGCACTTGATTGAAAGTTAGTTTAATGCTTACAGGTGTCAAGAGTCTGAAAAGGAGGCCTGGGGCCCGAGTTCAGCGTGTTCTGGTCTACCAGATGAGTCCTTGGTTTCTTGGCAGCATACCTGCTTCACCAGCTCCAGATGATTTTTTGGCAGAAGCTGGGGGAAGGATGAGTCTGTTTGTGAGCGCAGGAGGCGGAGTCAGTGTATCTGGGGCTGGGGAATCTGCTTTGGGGATGGGCAGTTGTCAGTGGAACAAAAGGGGTTTCACAGTCGCACTACAGGTAGGAAGGAACACAAGCAAAGACTTTTTTCTTAATGGGCCTTTGTGAGGAGCCATGTGTGAAGGAAGCAGTGGAGCTCGTGAAGGGTGGACTCCCGCTGACAGCGTGATGCAACTCTGGGTACCAGTCAGGGGGCATGGATCCTCAGGCTGCTACCCTGGGTGTCCAAGCTATTGCTTTGTGTCTGTTCTGCTGAGTTCCCTGTGATCGTGGCCTGCGGCTCATTGCTTGCCTCTGTGTGTTTGTAGATAAATCGCGGGGCTGCGGCAGGGTTTCTCCTCCAGGCCCTGGCAGCACTTGTGGGAGCAGTTGGCTTCTTCTGGACACCTCTTGGCCTTACCTTGGCAGCAGATTCCCAGTCTGGTACATGGGTCTCCACCGTCATTGGCCTCCCTTTGCTGGCTTTTGGATTCCACTGGCTGAACGGCGACCACTCCACTGCCAACATCCTCCTGGGAGGAGCCCTGCTGCTGGCCACGGGCGTGGAGTACCTCACTGAAGAGGGCAGGGCCATGGTTGCCCAGTCTGTCACCGTGGTGGCCTCCATCACCATCCTCATCCTTTCCATTTTCACCATGAATTTCTATGGGATACTGGGCAGCCTGGTGTTGAGCACAGCTGGCCTCCTGTCTGGGGTGAAGGTGGAGAGATTGCTCATGCTGAGGAAGGAAGCCGTCCTCAGCTGTCTCCTGGCAGCAGGAAATTTGGCATTTCAATGGGCCTTACGGACACAGCACCTTGACCTGGATTGATTTTATGTAGGACTGACCTGTGGCGTTCTCAGTGTGGTCTGTGGCTGCCGTCAGCCTTGGTGCAGTGGTTACAGCTTCCGGCATGCAATGTGACCCGAGCCCTTGGACTGTAGAGTTAACCTTCATGTTTACAGCCGCTGTCTGATCTACATTAGCGCACTGGGTGCAGCCCTCAGGCTCCAGGTAAGTCTCAGCAGCAGCTTGTCTCTTGGGTAACTGATTGATGCCGGATGAGAGGAAGATACCAAAGATCGGAGCTGTCATGTTTGCTGCTGTTCCTTGGAGTGGGCCCCGATAGGGCAGAAATACACCCAACTGCTGCTCCAAACTGCTTTGAATTTCTTTGGTCTCTGGGGTGGGGAGAAGAGGCAAGGTGACTATGGAGCCCTCTTAGAAGCCGGCTGGTTCAATACCCCCAGCCTTCCAGGACGAGTTACAGGCCGCCCAGGGAAGAGGCTGGCTGTTCCATCATAGGCTCAAGGGAACTGGTGACAGAAAGGACCTGCCAGTCCGTTTCCCAGCAGACCATTGCATGATACTGTTGCAGACTGAGAGAGTGCCTGGTCCCGCGTCTCCAGCACTTCCCTTGGGAGCCCATTCCTTAAGCAGATGGAGCTCCGGGTATTGTTCCTGCCAACCAGTCTACATTTACTTTTGCTTAATTTCATTCCAGGCATTAACAGACTCTTTTGAATTTACGGGTATTAAATTCAGGGAACTCCAATTTTTTTCCCGCCCCAATATTAACTCAGCCCCTCTGCAAGAATAATGTTGTTATTGAGCCCTTGGCACTTTTCACCATCGAAGTGCTGTAAGTGCTACCAGTGGCCTGTAGTGTCTTGGATGTCCCATGATAACTTGCTGTCATATAGTTCTGATTGCCTTGGGAACTGCACCCTTGAATGTCCTGACTATTATGCTTGTAAAGCCTTGAGCACTAGCTGATTTTTTTTACATTTAATTTCCTCACTTGAAAGGGAAAATAAAAAAGTGAGACCAGATGAAATAAAGCGTTTTCCACCCGGTGCATGTGTCCCCATGGAGTTGCACGAGCACGCTGGCTGTCTCTGTCTGCCTGGGTGATTGCTGGAGGGAGTGCTGCATGGCCGTAGCTCTCTGGATATACACACACCACAAGTGTAACCCAAGAGTGCATCCTCATAAGGAAGCTGGCCTGGCCGCTGTGCTGTGTTCACTTGCTTCTCCTCCAACACTTGGCAAAGCCAAGTCCTCATTGGAGACCCTATAAGACGGTTTCAAACCAAGCTGCTGAAATCTTCTTGAATGTCCCTCTTAACACCCGGGAAAGCTCTCCCCCTGCTGCCTCCCTCCTCCCCTCCCCACACACACACTTAGGGCAATGTTTTGCTCTGCAGCTTGGCTTCTGTTTGCAGAGACCATCCATTCAGGGTGTGGAAGAGCAGCTGGGGGAACCCCCACAAGCATATTTGAGTTTCTTACCCGTATTAATGCTCTGACTGGGCCCCCAGTGTTTGGGTATCTATAGTTGTAGCTGATGCTGGTATAGAGGGTCTCACTTGTACCCTGGCATGGCTTTTCCCAGCCACTGGGATACTCACTGTGCAATGAGACCAGGGGTGGGCAAACTTTTTGGCCTGAGGGCCACATCGAGATTGTGAAACGTTATGGAGGGCCGGATAGGAAAGGCTGTGCCTCCCCAAAGAGCCTGGCCCCCACCCCCATCTGCCCGCTCCCACTTCCTGCCCCCTGACTGCCCTCCTCAGAACCCCTGACCCATCCAACCCCCCAGCTCCTTGTCCCCTGACTGCCCCCTACCCCAACTGCTCCCCTGGGACCCCACACCCTATCCAGACCCCCCCTGTCCCCTGACTGCCCCCCTGACCCCTGTCCACACCCCTGTCCCCTGACAGGCCCCCCAGGACTCCCATGCCTATCCAACCCTGACTGCCCCCTGGGACCCTTGTACCAAACTGTCCTCCCAGGACCTCACCCCCTGTCCATCCCCCCCACTCCCTGGCCCCCCGGGACCCCACTCCCATCCAACCCTCTCTGTCTCCTGACTGCCCCCCCCCGAACCTCTGTCCCATCCAACCTCCCTGTCACCTGACTGCCCCCGGGACCTCCTGCCCCTTATCCAACCCCAGCTCCGCCCTACCCTTATCATGCCGCTCAGAGTGGCAAGACAGGCTTATCTGAAAGCCTGGGAGGTGGGCGGGCGCAAGCCGTGCTAGCTGTGTGGCTGTGGGGGAGGGGGGACAGCAGGGGAGGAGCCAGGGGCAAGCCTCCCCAGCCAGGAGCTCAGGGGCCAGGCAGGACGGTCCCGCTGGTTGGATGTGGCCCGCGGGCCGTAGTTTGCCAACCCCTGAGTTAGATTCTTCCATAATAAGGTTTGAACTTTTCTGTCTTTCCTCATGAAGGTGGTTAAAACATCAACAGCAGCTCTTGGGTTTTTCTCTCAATAAAATTAAAGGAGTCAGGCAAATTCTGCACCACCCCTTGCTCCCCCCGGTCCCCAGTGCAGCTCTGCCAGTAGAACGCCTGACTTCTAGCACTCTCTGCTGACCTTATCTATCTGCATAAATCGTTACCCTGGTGACAGGCGTTCTGTATCCGGACATGAGTCCCTACGTAGTTCAACCCGGCTGTAAGAGTTAGATGCCCTAGAAGTGACTGGACCCCTGCCCCGTTACCAACCCCAAGAGCCTCACAGGCTCTGGCTGGCTCTTTGTTCTTCTTTGAGTGCTTACAGACATTCCACTCAGGTGTGTGCATGCCCAGTGCACCAAAGCCGGAGAAATTCGCCTAGCAGTACCCGTAGGGATAGTGTTTGTGCCCCTTGCCTCATAGCCTGTCCCCTGGCTGTATAAGGGCAGCGTCGCCTTGACCCGCCTCAGTTCCTTCTCACCACCCCCAGCAAGAGGTCGGAGCACTGTGGGCACGGCCCTTTTATCTCTAAGTTGTTGAGAACTTTGTGTTCATAGTTAGTTGTTTAGTAGTTAGTACCTTAGGTGGGTTAGTTAGTTAGCTGTAGTTTCCTGGTGGAATGTCTTCACCAGGATTTAAACGTTGCCCATCATGTGAGGGGCTATTCCAAATAGTGATCCCCACACGCAGTGTTTAATGTGCCTGGGAGAGGAACACAGTAAGGACAGATGCTCCATCTGTAAGTCCTTCAGGACAAGGATGCAGTTAGCAAGGCACTTGAGATGCGAGCAAGCCATGAGGCCCCCGTCAGCACTGGAGATGGTACCAGCTCCTCAGCTGTCGTGTGAGCCTCATCGTACCGATGTTCTGCGGCAGAACTTGGAGGCAGCCTCTAGGAGGGCTCCACCAAGGAAAAGGACCCATAAATCGGAACACAGCTGGCAGAGAGAGTCATTCTCTGCAGGGATCAATGATGGCTCCTTGGGTACCCGTGCAGGAGCTGATCCTTCAACCCATTCTCTCGTACCAAGGCAACATTGAGAGGCTGTACAGTCAACTCCAGCACCATGCGTGAGTCCAGAACTGCCGTCTTCAGCACCAACAATGACAACGCCCGTGGCCTACTAGGCGACATCAGACCTATTATGCCTCTCAGTCCCAGACTCTCCAATCACCAATGAACCGTCAGCAGCAATGACTTCATCAGTGATTAGGGCACTGACACCATCCTTGGTACCACCTGTACGCCTGGGTACCCTGTCTAGGCTGGCGTCTGACCAGTTCTTCGGCGATGACGACTTTGGTACAGACTGAGGCTTGAAGACGGGTGCCAACACCGGCCCTGGAGCCGCCTTGAGAGTCAGTACTGAGCGAGAACATGTTGCCCCTGCAACCCATAGGGCCCCTTATTGACCTAGGGCCCGTGCAAGCAGCATATTGGGCCTTGCATGAAGCTGGATGGTGGCTGGCTGGCTCTGCCGGGAGTTGATCCTCCATTACCCCAAATGACTTTGGGGTTCATCGGGGCTGAATTAGAATTCTTCCTCACCCTCCCTTTTGTCCCCCAGAGGCCGGTTTACAGCTTGGTCCAGACACACATCTGATACTGACATCATGGGATCAATACCAATCACACATTAGGCGTAGGGGCTCTTGGCACGCTACTCATTGGCCACTGATGCCTTACCCATATCCACGATGGCCTGGGAATCTGTGGAACGCTCCTTCTTCCTTCAGATTCCGATCTTCCACCCACTCTAGGGCAACCTCTTCGGTTTCAATTCAACCTCCCAAGTCTCTCCTCCTCCCTGAACTGTTGACCCAACATCACAGCCAGGTTGTTCATCCAGCAGTAGGCAGTCTACCCCTTACCACGTGGGTGCTAGATGAGGAAGAGACGCAGTTAAAGAAGTTCTGCTTAGAGTAGGACATCTGGGGGGGGGCACCTGTTTTTGTCTAAGTGGAAGCAGTTTTCGGTTTGGGGGAACCTCAGAGGGAGTTCATCCTATGTCAGCATGGATTCAGAACGTTCTGGACTATTGGTTGCAGTTGAAATCTTTGGGCCTGGCTCTTAGCTCTTCCAAAGTTCATTTGGCTATGATTTCAGCTTTCTACCCTCCTCTTTGGGGAAAGTTGCTAAATTCACATCCTATGGTAGGGAGGTTTCTGAAAGGCATTGTCTGTCATTTTCCACCAGTGAAGAAAATGGTGCCATTGTGGGACCTTAATACAGTGCTCGTGCCACCAATGAGTCTGTCTGAGTCAATAGTTAACATGCTCATTGGCTCTCCACTCCCAGGAGCTGGCCTTCCCGGTAGCTATAACATCCACTAGACTAGTCAGGGAAGCCTTCATGGCAGCAGATCCCCCATACACCCACTTCTTCAAAGGCAAGGTAGCTTCAAGACCATAGCCAAAATTTCTGTCAAAAGCGATCTCTCGGATTCACCTTAATGAGGTTATTTACTTACCTGTATTTTTTCCCAAACCACACTTGGGCATAGAAGAACAACGTCTTCAGACCTTAGATGCGGGAAGGTGCTCGGCATTTTATCTGGAAAGGACTAACCCCTTTCGTTCATCACCTCTCCTCTTCGTATCTTACACTGAGCGGATGAAAGGACAATCGGTCTCTGCTAAGTAGATAAGGACGTGTATTGCCGCAGCTTCTGGAGCAGCTCAGATTACGCCCCCAAAGTCGTTACGGGCTCATTCGACGAGCGCTCGAGCAACATCAATAGCGTTTCTTAGAGATGTTTCCCCGAGTGGATGGCCGCAGGGCTGCAAGTGGCCCTCAGCGCACACCTTTGCGAGACACTACGCTATCACCACGGCTTCTCGGGCTGACGCACGCTTTGGAAAGGCAGTTCTGCAGTCTCTGTGTAAATCGACTCCGAGCCCTGGGAATACACGTCCGCAAGCACTCGAAGAGGAAAAGACTGTTACTCACCTGCGTTGGAGCTGTTCTTCGAGATGTGGCTGCAGACACGTATTCCACGGCCCACCCTGCACCCCCTCTGCATCGGAGGCTCCAGCCTGGGGTTTGGTGCAAAGGAACAGAGGGGACATGGCATCTCTGCCCTTCTAGAGCCGGGGAGGGGCGTGAGCACTGCCCATGCGTGCTGCTAGGCGGATTTCTCCAGCTTTGGTGCATGAGCGCGGGATACGTGCCTGCAGCCACACCTCGAAGAACAAGTTACCAGACAGGTAAGTAACCATCTGCTATTGTTGATTTGTGCCAAAAGAGTTAAAAGAGCAGGACCACGTGTGGGGTAGAATTTCTGCTGTCACTCGTATGTGGCTTGCAGGAGTGGGGTGGCTACGTGCGTCTCTGCCCATTCTGCTGGGGAGGAGCTGTGCAAAGCAGCCCTTGTAACACACGAGAGGAAGGAGTGTGGCAAAGTGCGGGTGGGAGCAGCAGCAGGAGCTGGGGAACCACCATCAGCAGAAAGTCCCTTGCAGCGCCCGTCCTAAGCCAGGGTACAGGGCACGTTTGGGGCGTGCTGGCAGACCTGGCTGCAGCGCTGTGCCTATGACAAGGCCAAGCCCAGCTGCCGGAGTTCAGTTCCCCTCCCCCCAATAGCTGGCTGAGCACGTGGGGGACGCAGAGAGCAGGATGGTGGCAGGGGAGGCAAATGAGGCCATGCTGCCTTCTATGCAAGGCTGGCTCTGGGAATGCCCTGCGCTCCATCCGCCAGTGGGTAGAACAGGACAGCTTGGTGACGCAGGCCTCCCACCTGGGCCAGTGGTTCACACCTGGGCAGGAGCAGCTGAACATCTCACCGGCCACGATGGAGTAAGTCAGGGGAAGAGGGGGGTCTTGTCCCGGCTGCATCTGCCACTGTGATGAGCCGCCGCGCAGGCAGAGATGCCAAGCCTGGAACGGAGCCCGAGCTCCCTCCAGGGGGCCTCTCCAGTTTATGAATGCAGCGCTCAGTTCCCTCTCTGGTGGCACTGAACCATCAAAGAGCAAATGGGTGAAAGCAGGAGCAGGGCAGAGCAGATCAAGGGGGGATGGGTGTGCATATGCAGTTTTCCCCGTGAGTGCAGTTCCCTGGCAGTGCAGACAGCTCCCTGATCAGCAAGAGGGGGCAGGGGCTGAATGCAGTGGGGCCCAGGGGGCAGGAGCGGCTGGTCACCTTCATCCCCCACCTGGGTCAACCAGACAGACAGGCAAGCCGGTGTCACTGGGGTGGGTAGCTCTCCAGTCTGCGAGGATTGGAGCTCTTTGCTGGACAGATGTTAACCCATGCAGCCCCTGGCGGGTGGGATGGGGACATCTCCAGGTTGCACGGGGGAAACTGAGGCACAGAGCAGGGTTGGGCCCTGCCCCAGGCTGTGGAGTGGGTGTCAGGGCTGCGGGGGGAAACCAGGGTTTTCTGCCTGTGGAGGCTTTATGGAGAAGGGGGCCCCACCCTCCTTTTTTACTGCACTGTGACCGCATGTGACTGCCCTGCTGGGAGGGGTGTGCCAGGTGCATTAGCTCCTCCCCAGGCTCTTCTCCAACGCACCAGGAAGCAGTTGGCAAGCTCCCTTGTGGGCACAGCAAGATCCTGGCCAAGGTAGAGGAACCCCCTCTTAGCTTTGCCGAACCTCCCCCTGCCCTGCTCAGTCAGCTGCCCCAGCCCTCCCCCCGCCCCCCTGTGATGCAGAAAGCAAACACTCTGGCTGGGGGTACCAGCCGCTACTGGAGCCCCGAGGGGGCCCCATTACATCCCAGCTCAGAGTCCCTGTATCAGAGAGCTGCGCCAGGCGAGGCCTGCTGGACCCTCTCCCCTGGCACTCCCCGCTTGGAGGACAGAGCAGCCCAGGCCCCGCTCGTCCCTGCTCCCAGAGTGACTGCGTGAGGGCACGCCTGGGGCGACGGGGAGCTGAACAGGGGGCTCGACAGGGGGCTCTCTCCCCAGCAGTCAGTGCTGGCCCCAGTGCTCCAGAGCAGGGCTAGGGGCCGGAGTCGCTGGAGGTGCCGAATTTCACACCACGCCCTCTCAGGGAGCTAACGATGCCTTCCCAAGGGGCAGAGGGCCCAGGGACTGAGTCCCTACAGGGTCGGGCTGCGGTGTGCTGGGAAGGTTCCTGCCCTGGGGAGAGCTAGAGGCATTCACTGTCTGTGGGGTGGGCCCCCTGGGGCTGGAGCTGGCAGTGAGGGGGGTGTGGGGTTCCCCCAGCATACAGCAGCCTGGGCCCCAGCTGGGGAAACATGCTCCATTCCCTGCTTTCTCCTTCCCTCCGGCTGCAGCCCTGCTAGGTCTGCCTGCCCGTGGCCCAGCGGGACGGGTCCTGCCGGGGAATGGAGCCCCTGGGCCAGGCCTGGGCACTTATCACCCACGGCTGCTGGAGGGAGCCAGCCCCCGCACTGTGATGGCGACTGTGCCCCTGCCCGGGCTGAAGTTCAAGCTCATCCTGCTGGGGGACTTTGGGGTGGGGAAGACCACCCTGTTCCACCACGTCCGGGCAGGGCGCTTCCTGCAGGGGGCCCACGCCCCCACCGAGCACCTGGCCATCTGCGAGAGGACCATGCAGCTCAGCCTCCCCCAAGCCCCCCGCCTGGCCCAGGTATGTGGCTGTGGGCCTGTCCCTCCCCCTCCCCCCAGGGCCGGGTGTGTCTGGGCCACACCAGCGAGACTCCTTGCAGCAGCACCATGGTAGCCGCCGGGCCCTGCCACGGGCACCCAGACTGTCCCGCTCTGGGGAGCGACACCACAAAGGGGTTAATCGGCTGTCGGGAGTTGCTAGGCGACAGCATCCCACCCTCAGGTAGCGGCTCAGGGCTGGGCTTGTGTTGGCTGGGAGCCTTGGTGGTCCCCACTGGTTGGGGGGCCGGGCTGGCAGAGGGCCTGGAGTTGAATCACGATGCTCTGTAAATGAGCTGGTTTTTCTGAGTCCCTCTCTGGACTCTCGCTCCACTCACCACAGCACGTGGGGCTCTGGGCCCATCTTGCCTGGTATCCTGCCGGCGTCCTGAGGGAGATGAAACCAGCCGGCTGGGCAGTGCTGTCTGTGGCATGTCCCTGGCACGCCCACAAGCCAGGCGGTTTAGGCCCTGCAGCCCGAGACCTTTACCATCTAACCCAGCCGGCTTACAGACTCCAGCCACAGCGTTTGTCTAGCCAAGTTCATGTGGCAGTGAGTTCCACAGGCTGCCAGTGCCTTGCTCTCTGCTGTGTGCAGATCTCCCTGTGGGACACGGCCGGTGAAGAAAGGTTCCTCTCCCTGAGCAGCTGCTACTACCGGGGCACAGACGCTGTGCTGCTGGTGTACAGCGTCCAGAGCCAGCTCTCCTTCGACAGCCTCCCGCACTGGGTGTGCATGGCCCGGCAGCACTGCCCAGAAGGTAGGGGGCAGGGCAGGTGGGACGGTGTCCCTGGGCAACTCCCGCCGTGCGGGGACGGGGAGGGCCGAGGTTCCCAATACCCCTCCTCTGCACTGTCCCCTGACTCCGCTCCCTCCCAGACAGCGGGTTCCCCCGGCCCGCCAAGGGGGGCGGTTCGCGGCGCTGTCGGAGCAGCAGTGATCTGTATAACCTGTGTGCTCAAAAGGTCTGTTACGCTCCCCGCCCTTTTGTCTCCTCTCCCTCTTTGAATCCCTGCGAGGACGAGGACGTGGCTTTCCCCCGCCCCCTCCCTCCTGGAAGGCTTGTGGGATGGATGGGCTGCCAGAGCAGCTGGAAGAGCTCCCCGTAGACAAGGGGTCTGGGACTCTGATAAGGCAGCGATCACGCCCCCAGTGCATGGACACCTGACGTGGTGATGCCACATGGGCTCTGGCCCATGGCAGGGATGCCCAGCAGGGCCCCATGCCCCCCACGGACCTGTTCTAGCCTCCCCACACACTGTCCCTGCCCCGTGCACAAAGCCCCTCCCCCTCCCCATTCCACTACCTGCGCCCCCCCCCCCCTGCATGTAGCTTCCCTCTCCTGGAGGGAGCACCCATCCCATAGGCCTGAGTGCCTGTCCCGGGGTTGGGCCCCGCTGCCCGCCACCCTGAGGGCTGGCATCCAGCCTGTGCCACCCAGCTCTTTCCCAGGCTGGGCTCCAGTCATGCTCGTTAAGCCCTGGGCTCCAGGCCATCTCTCTCACGAGGTTCCCTGGCAGCTTTTCAAAGTGGCTGGAGACAGAGGGAGCCCGGAAAATGGTTAAAGAGAAACCAGCCGCCCTGCCGACATCATGCGTGTGCATCTGTACATGGGTGTGTGCGTGTGCGCATCTGACTGTTAATTAGCGATGCCCTGGCCAGAGCGCTGCTGTCTTCAGACACACATTTGTGACACTTTGCATGACGATGGTGTGTACTGTACGTGTCTCCCCTAAAGCTCTGCCGGTGACCCTCATTCCCGACCTGCAGTTCTTCTATCCTGGCCTGGGGTCCCACCCCCAGCTCTGCCGGTGCCCCTCAATGCTGGACCTCAGCCCTGTGCTCACAGGCACCGACTTAAACCTTCTTTTTTCCGGGAGGGTGCCCCACCCCTGCTCTGCCTGGAGGCCCCTTCCCCAAGGCCCCACCCTTGCTTCACCTCTTCCCGCCCCGCTCCAGTGCCTCCCGCCTGCCAAGCAGCTGATTGGTGGGGCCCGCTGGGCAGCTGATCAGTGGGAGGCTGGTGGGTGCTAAGCACCCACTATTTTTTCCCCATGGCTGCTCTAGCCCCAGAGCACCCCTAGAGTCAGCGCCTGGGCTCCCCACGCACAGCTGTGCTGGGCTCCGGCGGGGAGCTGCAGCCGGGAGGGCAGAGCAGGCAGGAGAAGCCCTTCCAGAGAGCCCGTCTCGTCTCATCCCGGCTCTTATCCAAGCCTGCCCCTTGAGGCAGAATCGCCAGGTGCTCACACGCTGCTGGCCCTGGCAACCACAGGCTCCATTCAGGGCCGGGCCCCAGGGTGCTGTGCAGACACGTACCAAGACACGCCCTGCCCCGAAGAGCTGACAGGGAACACGGGCCACCGGCAGGGCGGGGCGTCCCACGGAGCTGCTCGGCTCTCCCGGTGGCAGGTGTCGTCTGGGATCAGTGGGGGACGCGGGGCCAGTCCATCCGTGAGCTGAGCCCCCCGGGCTCTCGAGCGCTGTACACGAGGGAGTTGGCACAGATGCTGAGGTTGGCACAGATGCTGAGGCAGTGCCAAGGGACAGGGCAGTTCAGGGTGCGGACGCTGGTCTGAACATGTGTCCAGGCCTCCCTGCCATGCGCAGGGGTACAGGGCCCTGGCTGGGCCTCCCTGCATACAGCCGCGGCCCCCCGGTGCTGTACGCAGGTGCTGGCCCTGTCCTGAGCCCTTGGTTTTCCCGTCTCTCTCTCCCCCATCACCCCATCCCATCTCTGCCTCCTGCAGCCCCCATCTTCCTGCTGGGGAACAAGACTGACCTGGAGCCGTGCCTGCCGGAGGACAAGGCTGAGAAGTTTTCTGTGGAGCACAGAATAGCTGGCAGGTTTAACGTGTCTGCCAAGACAGGTAGGGTGGGGCTGCCCCCCTTGCCTCATGCAGCCGGGGAGCTGGGCCCCCCAAATGGGCTCGAGCTGGAGCCCTCTCCAAAACATGATGTGGCAGCTGGGCAGCTTCCCTGCCCCAGCCGTGTGGCCCACCCTGCCCACGGGGCAGGGAGTTCAGGCTCTCGCCCATTCAGTCCTTCTCGGGGGGGCCCTGCCATTGATTTCAGTGGGAGTTAGTACCTTTGGGGAGCAGGACTTCAGTGCCCATGGCCAGTGCTGTGCTGAGATTCCTCCCCAGTTGATACCTCCCCTGTTGAGTGGCTGTCAGACAGGAGCCACTGCCCTAGGGTTGCCAACTTTCTAATAGCAGAAAACTGAACACCCTTGCCCCACCTCTTCCCTGAGGCCCCACCCTCGCTCACTCCTTCCCCCCCTTCCTCTGTTGCTTGCTCTCCCCTACCCTCATTCACTCGCTCATTTTCATTGGACTGAGGCAGGAGGTTGGGGTGCCAGAGGGGGTGAGAGCTCCGGCTGGGGGTGCAGGCTCTGGGGTAAGGCTGGAAATGAGAAGTTCAAGGTGTGGGAGGGGGCTCAGAGCTGGGGGAGGGGTGTGGGCTCCCAGCGGGGGCTCAGGTGCGGGAGGGGGCTCAGGGCTGGGACACGGGAGGGTGTGCGGGTTGTGGGCTCTGGGAAGGAGTTTGGGTGCGGGAGGGGGCTCAGAGCAGGGGCAGGGGGTTGGGGTGCAGGAGGGGGTGTGGGGTGCGGGCTCATTAGGGTGCGGGAGGGAGTTTGGGTGCAGGAGGGGGCTCAGGGCTGGGGTTGGGGTGCGGGAGGGGGAGAGGGGTGTGGGCTCCAGGAGAGATTTTGGGTGCAGGAGGGGGAGAGGGGTGTGGGCTCCGGGAGGGATTTTGGGTGCGGGAGGGGGCTCAGGGCTGGGTTTGGGGTGCGGGAGGGGGAGAGGGGTGTGGGCTCCGGGAGGGAGTTTGGGTGCGGGAGGGGGCTCAGGGCTGGGGTTGGGGTGCGGGAGGGGGAGAGGGGTGTGGGATCCGGGAGGGATTTTGGGTGCGGGAGGGGGCTCAGGGCTGGGGTTGGGGTGCGGGAGGGGGAGAGGGGTGTGGGCTCCGGGAGGGATTTTGGGTGCGGGAGGGGGCTCAGGGCTGGGGCAGGGGGTTGGGGTGCAGAAGTTGGTGAAGGGTGCGGGCTCCGGGAGGGACTTTGGGTGCGGGTGCCCATGTATGGCTCTCAGACACACACAGCCCTTGTGCACACCCGGCCCTCGTGTACACGCTCATGTGTAGAGCCTTCCTTCTCACGCACAGCCCTAGACACATGCATGTGCACTGAATCCCCGTTACGCACAGACACGCACACACACGCTCTGCAAGAGAAGCGGCTCCTCTTCCTTTCCCCCGGGGGGGACTCCTGGTGCTGCCGCCCGTGGCTGAGCCGTGGCCGGTCTCGCCCCTGCAGGGGAGAACGTGGACAGGTGCGTGCAGGACGTGGTGCGGCTGCTCGTCCTCGAGAGCGACGCAGGGTGCGGCAGGCTCACGGTGCCGCTGCAGGAGGCCGGCTCCTCCAGCCCGTGCGCGTGCTGAGAGCCCTGGGGATGCCTGGCAAAACCGCGCTCCGCGTCAGGAAGCTGCTGGGGTCCCGGCCTGAGCCCCGAAAGCCACCGTGCCACCACCAGCCACTGCTCCTGCCGGGCGTGGAGCCACCCCTGGAGAGACCCTCCTGCCCTGTTCCCGGAACGTGCTGCCGGATAATCCCTGCTGTGGGGGGTGAGCAGCCTCGTGCCATCCAGGCATCTTTGTCCCCTGGAAGGGGAGGCTGGACCCCAGGGGCTGGGGCTGAGCCCCACGTCTGTCCCCGCGTCTGCGGTTTGTCCTCTCGCTGCTCACCAGCCTGTAGGGGAGGAGAGCCTCCCACAGGCCCAGCACATGGGCTGCGCCTGGTCGCTGGGAGACCCACGCGCACACACTAGGCCCAGCAGGAGGCCATGTCAGCGGTTATGGGGGCTCTTCCGCCCTCTGGGCCGGCAGCGAATCAATGCCCCCACCCAGTGCTGGAGGGCGCTCTGCGTCCTGTTTGAGAGAGGGTGTGAAAAGCAGCCCCTGCTCCCTAGTGCTCATTGCAAATCCCATTGTTCTCCATGCTGGGTGGTGGGGTAACCTACTGTCCTGTGCCCAGGCCAGATGCCATGTCAAGCACCTGGGCTGGGCTGGGCTCTGGGAGAAGCGAACAAGGAGAAGGGGGCTGCATAGCAGGTGACTTCTTTGCATCAGCCTTCACTGGGGCAGGGGGTGGTGGGAACCGGTCCCAGACTCACTCTTGTCAGGCGCTGCAGAGAAGGGAGGAGGGATTGAGGTGACAGGGGGGTTGCTGGAACAAGCTGCCAAGGCGCTGGCAGTCCCCAGCACCAGGTGGGATAAGCCACCAGTAGTACTGTGTGATCCACACCAGAGGGCGTGGTCCCTGGGACCTCTGGTTGCACCTGCCGTAAGAAAGGTGTTGCCCATGATCCGGGGAGTCACCGCGAGTCTCATCGCAAAGCTCGGGAAACTATCTGAAATGCTCCATCGGGTGAAATCTTGGCCCCATGGAAGTCAATGGCATGTTCCTGTTGGCTTCCCTGGAACTAGGAGTTCACCCATAGATCTTCAAGGCTAGAAGGGAGCCTGAGCCTGACCTCCTCAGCAGGCCAGACTGGATCTCCCCCAACTCCGCCTGTTCTGAGCCCAGCTGCTTGTGTCTGGCTGAGGCAGCTCCTCCAGAAAAGCATCCCATGTTGATGTGAAGATGGCAGAGATGGACAATCCACCACTTGGTGTCTGTTTGTTGCAATGGTTAACTGCCCTGCCTGTTAAAAATGTGTCATCTTTCTAACTTCCATTTGTCTGGCTTTAACTTCCAGCCCCAGTCTCTTGTTCTGTCTTTCTTTGCTAAATCAGAGATTCCGCTTAGGGCCTGGTAGCTTCTCCCTGTATTGATCCCTCTCTACGGTACTGAGTGCCGCCCATCTTGCACTGTCTCGAGTCATCGCTGTAGCTCTCTCCTGCACCCTCACCAAGTTTCAACTTCCTTTGTAAAACGTAGTCTTAGCACGATCAACAAAAAGCCAGGGACGAGCCTGCCCGGGCTCTGCAAGGGAAAGTCACGCCTCTCCGATCTGCTGGCATTCTTTGAGCATGTCAGCACATGGCGGAGAAAGGAGACCCAGGTGATACTTGGTCACCTAACCCTGCTGGTTCCCAAGCCGCCCTTCTGCTGGTGGAGAAACAGTGGGCTGGAGGCTGTGTTTCCTAGCCGCTCTGTGTTCTTGGGGAACCAGGCGCAGCACCCAGCCTGTCTGACTCACGAAAGACATTCCCCCACCCCCCAGCCTCTGCTTGAACCAAAGCTGCATCAGAAGAAAGACTTACAAAAAGCAATGAAAAGGCCGTGGGAGACCCACCTAATCCCCTGGGAGAAGGGTGACAGGATTAAGGAAACTCCCGTAGGCTCATTTGCATCAAAGATGGGACAGGGAGGCATCTCCATTAGCATACAGACTGGAGAACAGAGACTCCGAGGCAAGAACCGCAGGGAACTCTGGGACCAGAAAAGCAGGGAAGCAGTGCATGATGGGGGATCTCTGCTCCAGATGTTAACAAACCCACGCCTGCACACACCCAGCTCAGCAGTTATCAGACCAATTCTAGTAATAAATCCTTGATTGGTATCCAAAATACTGAAGCTGCCTAACTGCATTGGGAGCTCCCTCGAAGGAACACTGCCCATAGCCAGGGATGATCAGCTCCCCTGATCTAGCCTGAACAAAACAACCTCCCTTGTTTACACGGCAACAAATCTAGTGTTCTCCCTTGAACCGTTGTCATTTCTCTACAAAAACCGCTGTCCACGCTCAAGTAAGTGCTCTGATGCCTGGATCCACAATCTGCGTCAGTCCCACTGGGACTTCATCTTCTCCTGACTGATCATGCTGGGGGCTCTGCCTGTCTCCAGCTCTCTGGACCCTCAGCTACCACCACCACCTGGGACCGCCCGATCGAGTCCAGCTTCACGGAGTGGCAAGAACCTAGCTCGCTCTAGGTGCAGCCCCCTGACCCTGACTGGTGGGGTCAGTTAGAGGTTTCTAAACCTGACTTTTACAATTGTGTTTGTTAGATTTAATAGTATCCCTGTTTTGTTTGTGTGGCTCCCCATGGTTATTACCTGGCAATAAATAACTTTCATGGTTAAGCTGGTTGCTTCTCTCTCTCTCTCTCCCCCCCCCCCCATCCCCCTCGTGGGTGTTTTTGGTTTCCTCATTCGCTCTGCAGCAGCGCTCCTCGTGCCTAAGCTACAGATCCCCGCAGCGCCCGACAATCCTGTGGGGTTTGCTCCTCCAGTGGGTTATGAACAGAAGAACGGTAATGGGAAAGTGGGGATAGGGACGTGCTGAACCTGGGGCATAGGAGGGCAGCAGCTGGGGGGTGCTGCTCGGCCCAGTCTGCTGGGGCCAGGGGCATGTCAGGGTGGTGGACTGAAAGTGCTGCTCGGCCCAGCCTGCTCCGGCGGGCTCTGTTCCGGTGCGGTGCCCGTGGCACGTGTGGGCGACCGCTTGGCAGTGCTGCTCCCGGCCTGCTGAGTGCAGGGGCATATGAGGGGTCAGCTGGGGCGTGCTGATTTACCCTGTCCTCTCAGATGCGCCCTGTTAACATGCCTGTGCTCATCTGATTCTGGGGCTGGAGGAACCCAGCCCTGGGAACCGAGGTCCGGCAGGACAGCCCCACTGGAAGGGGACTTGCAGCAGGGAGAAGCAGAGCGCCGTGTGAGAACACAAGTGACGCAAGCCGTACATGGATAGAAGTACAGACATCCCCCTGCCCCCAGAAGAGTAACCCGAATAAATGGGCGTACCCCAAAGTGACGGGCGAAGCTGGCCAGAGCCGTGGCTGGCGATGCAGCCTGAGTCTGCGACAGTCTTCGGGGTGACAAAGGTACACTGCAGATGCGCCTGCTGGTGTGAACCTAGCCCTGCATTGCAGCAGGCTTTCCTGAGGGGTGGGGTAACGAGGACAAAACACGACAGGCCGGGAGACTGAGGCCAGACAAGAAACATCAGTGGCCCTCCAAGACCAGACTCTTGGTTCCAAGGCACCCCCGTGGCCTGTTCCCCCCTTCTCAGAAGCAGCCCTGCTTCTCTCCTTTCTGTGCCCTGGCCCAGTTTGCTTCCTGCTGCAGCAGGACAGGGGGAGCGACTTTCCTCCTCGCTGGAACCCCTGAGAAGCTGCTGGTGAGCCAGGAGTGAGGAGCCAGGTGTTGGGGCGGAGAAAGGACCGTCCTGCTCCTGGTGGCACGGGGGAAGGCGGCTGGTTCCAAACCTCCACCGCAGAGAGCCATTTCCACAGCCCCCTCCGCCGTGTCCTGCTGCTGATCGCCAGCATGGGGCAGGCCTGAGCTGGTTCCAAGCAGCCCCTTGGGTCTGCAGAGAGACTTGGCTTTTCCCCCCGGGGGTGCCGCAGTTAGCAGGTCACGGGATGGTTTGGGGGGCTCAGTGATTGCTGGGCTCAGTGTGCTGCGTGCTTGGCAGCGTGCTCACAGGCTCTGCCCTTGCCCCAGGGCTCGGTGGCGTACACTCAGCAAGCGGGCATTCAATGGAAAACACATTTAAGGCCAAAGGGACACATAAGACTTTGCCTTCTGCGGCTCCTTGGGCATGGCTATTGCCAGCGCTTGAAAACATTCCCTCCCAACCCACCTGGGTGAGATTGTCATCCCCGTTTCATAGACGGGGAAACCGAGGCACAGGGAAGTGAAATGTCTTGGCCAGAGTTTGTTTTGTTCCCGCTTAAATAATTATACAAGAGACACCCAGACAAGCCAGGCTTCAGCCGCTCTAAGCTGCCATTAATACTGCAAGAGAAGCCGGCACCAGGGCAAACTCCTGCCAGCCAGTCACCTCCAGCAAGACTCCTTTCCACCCTCACATCGATGCGGGCAGCAAACCCTCGGCCCTCTCCAAAGCCCTGCCTCACAGGTGGCTTTGGCAGGGTGTCCGTGTCACATAGTCCAAGCTATTTCAGATCAGCGGAGGGAGTGAGTTGTGGGGCTCTCGTGATGCTCCTCCTGCCCGGTCCAGGCTGAAATGGGCTCTTTGGTCTGGTCTCCGTAGGCGGCCTGGTATGTGTGTCATTGTTACAGCTGTGAAACCTGGTCAGCAGCCTAGCTGAGGGACCAAGGAAAACATGCACTCAATGAACCAGGAGCCTCCTGGGCCCAGGATGCAAGTGTCACAGTTCAGGGCTGTGTTTCCCCCCTTGTGGTCCCTGGAGGGCACCCGCTCTAGGCTCCCAGCTCCTCCGTCGTCACCTGTCTCTCTTCCTTCTGAGCAGGGGGTTTTCCAGGCTGCACAGTTCCCTGCCTACACTGCGATATCCCCAGCAAGCCAGACTGCCCGAGCAGGCCAGCTTCTGGGCTTTGCCTTGTTCTCCAAAGCGATAAACGGCCTAGCAGCCATTGGTTACGAGTTCCCACCCAGCCCTTCCTAAGGGAGCACAGTTCTGGGCAGGTGGAAGCATGACAGAGAAAACATTTTAAAAAGTAGCTTCTAAAAAGCTTTCCAGAGGTCACCCCAACTCCAGCCTCAGGCTCGGGCCTGCATCCCTCCTTCCGACTCTCCCCTAAAGCTGTCCCGCCCATTGGCTGGAGCAGAAAGCAGGCCCTGAGTCCCTTTAAACTTCGGCCTTTCTTTACTGGTCTTGGGAGAATCCAGTCTGACCCAGCCTACACGAGCCTCTCCCGCTGGTGGGACTTCTCTGGCGGTGTCACAACCTGAGTGAATTTCCGCAGTCACCCCCTGCTGCTCTGAGTTCCCGGAGGTCTGTGGTCGACTTCCCGCCATGGAATTACAGACAGTCCCTGGCCCATAATGATACAGGAACGTAATACAGTAAGAGCTCCCCAAGACACGGCGAGGCACAGGCCCCAACCCCGGGGGTGCTCCGGGGCTGGAGCCCCCACGGGGAAAATTTGGTGGGTGCAGAGCCCCCACCGGCAGCTCCCCGCCCCACGCCTGGCCCCAGCTCGCCTCCGCTCCGCCTCCTCCCCTGAACGCGCCGCCCTGCTCTGCTTCTCCCCCACCTCCGGCTTCCTGCAGATCAGCTGTTCGCGCGGGAAGGGCTGAGAAGCAGGCGGTGGCTTCGCGCTCAGGCCCAGGGAGGCGGAGTCGGAGCGGAGGGGAGCTGGGGCCAGGCGTGGGGCGGGGAGCTGCCGGTGGGGGCTCTGCACCCACCAAATTCTCCCCTTGGGGGCTCCAGCCTAAGACGCCACTTTTGATGTGATCGGTGGGGGGAGCGGCTGCTCCCCCCCAGCTACGCTCCCCCACCCCTAGGAGCCAGAGGGATCTGCCGGATGCTTCCTGGGAGCTGCCCCAGGTGAGCACCTCCGGGACTCCCCACCTCGCCCCCCAGCAGGTGCTTCTGGCTCTTAGGGGTGGGGTGGGCACCCACTATGGTGACCCACGAGACCCTCCTGCCCGGTTCTGGGGGCAGTCGGGGACAGGGGAGGGAGGTGGATGGGCCAGAGGTCTGGGGGGGGCCTCAAGGAACGCGGCGGGGTTGGATGGGGCAGGAGTCCCGGGGGGCGGGCGTGGGCCACCACCCCCTCATGGGGTGAGGAGGGAACCAGTGGTTAAGATTTTGGCAGCTCATCCCTGGGAGCACCCGACAGCCAAACCAGAAGTCAGCACCTGTGCTGCGGGGCGTTGCAATCCCTGTCACAGCAAGGATGGGCAGCTCCCCGAGAGCATCCCTGGGCTGAACTTTTCCCACTGCGTTTCCTCTTGCGCCCCATCTCCGGAGACACTTGCGGTGGAACCAGCTCTCTGGATTGGAGGCTCGTCTCATGCCAGCTGACTGGGCCGGTGCTGATCCCACAGCAGGGGCCACCGGGGTGCGGGAGGTTCTGAGTCACCAGTCTCTGCATTCGCTGCACCAGCACATTCGACCGCTGAGCCTGGCAGTTTGAAGCACGGATCTTCCGTTTTTAACCCCATAAACCATCTCCTTTCCTTGGCACCCAAGGATCTCAAAGTGCCTAATGGGCTAATTCATCCACCCTCACCCCCCTGGGAGCTGGACAGTATCATCATCCCACCTTACAGAGAGGGAAACTGAGGCACGCATCATGCTAGTTAGGCCTTGTCCCTGTTCCTGTGAATGTAGATGGACACTTCTAAACCATTCAAGGGGTGCAGGATTGGGCCATGAGTTCACCGTGTGTCCTGATCCTTAAACCCAAGGCCATGCCTCCTCTGCCAAACTCAAAGGTGGATTCATTGTGAAAGTCCCTCATAAAGGTGACCTGTAAGGATGGGGAAATGGAGCCTGCGTCCTTATTTGCATGGCTACTTCAAACACTTTGGGGGTGATTATTTGGTGGGGTTTTTTCGTTAATATAAAAGGAATGTCTGGAATATCAGTTCCAAACAGTGGCACTAAATGGAGGAGGAATAACGGAGCCTTGTTAGCAGAGCTCCCAAAAGTCAGACTCCAGTGACTAACCAGCTTGTAGAGGCAGGAAGCCCAACTCCTTCTGTTCATCGAGTGATAGACTCCACGGCCAGAAGGGACCGTTGGGGTCATCCAGCGTGACCTCTTGGGCAGAATCCCCTGGGAGGATAACATGAGGGGGAACGGAGTCCAGGAGAGCTGGCTGTATTTCAAGGAATCCCTGTTGAGGTTACAGGGACAAACCATCCTGATGTGTAGAAAGAATAGTAAATATGGCAGGTGACCAGCTTGGCTTAACAGTGAAATCCTTGCTGATCTTAAACACAAAAAAGCAGCTTACAAGAAGTGGAAGATTGGACAAATGACCAGGGAAGAGTATAAAAATATTGCTAAGGCATGCAGGAGTGAAATCAGGAAGGCCAAATCACAGTGGGAGTTGCAGCTAGCAAGAGATGTTAAGAGTAACAAGTAGGGTTTCTTCAGGTATGTTAGCAACAAGAAGAAAGCCAAGGAAAGTGTGGGCCCCTTACTGAATGAGGGAGGCAACCTAGTGACAGAGGATGTGGAAAAAGCTAATGTACTCAATACTTTTTTTGCCTCTGTCTTCACTAACAAGGTCAGCTCCCAGACTGCTGCACTGGGCAGCACAGCATGGGGAGGAGGTGGCCAGCCCTCTGTGGAGAAAGAGGTAGTTCGGGACTATTTAGAAAAGCTGGATGTGCACAAGTCCATGGGGCCGGATGCGTTGCATCCGAGAGTGCTAAAGGAGTTGGCGGATGTGATTGCAGAGCCATTGGCCATTATCTTTGAAAACTCATGGCGATCGGGGGAAGTCCCGGACGACTGGAAAAAGGCTAATGTAGTGCCCATCTTTAAAAAAGGGAAGAAGGAGGATCCTGGGAACTACAGGCCAGTCAGCCTCACCTCAGTCCCTGGAAAAATCATGGAGCACGTCCTCAAGGAATCAATTCTGAAGCACTTAGAGGAGAGGAAAGTGATCAGGAACAGTCAGCATGGATTCACCAAGGGCAAGTCATGCCTGACTAATCTAATTGCCTTCTATGACGAGATAACTGGCTCTGTGAATGAGGGGAAAGCAGTGGATGTGTTGTTCCTTGACTTTAGCAAAGCTTTTGACACTGTCTCCCACAGTATTCTTTCCAGCAAGTTAAAGAAGTATGGGCTGGATGAATGGACTGTAAGCTCAACAGGTAGTGATCAATGGCTCCATGTCTAGTTGGCAGCTGGTATCAAGTGGAGTGCCCCAAGGGTTGGTCCTCAGGCCAGTTTTGTTCAATATCTTCATTAATGATCTGGAGGATGGCGTGGATTGCACCCTCAGCAAGTTTGCAGATGACACTAAACTGGGAGGAGAGGTAGATATGCTGGAGGGTAGGGATAGGATACAGAGGGCCCTAGACAAATTAGAGGATTGGGCCAAAAGAAATCTGATGAGGTTCAACAAGGACAAGTGCAGAGTCCTGCACTTAGGATGGAAGAATCCCATGCACCGCTACAGACGAGGGACCGAATGGCTCGGCAGCAGTTCTGCAGAAAAGGACCTAGGGGTTACAGTGGACGAGAAGCTGGATAGGAGTCAACAGTGTGCCCTTCCTGCCAAGAAGGCTAACAGCATTTTGGGATGTATAAGTAGGGGCATTGCCAGCAGATCGAGGGATGTGATCATTCCCCTCTATTCGACACTGGTGAGGCCTCATCTGGAGTACTGTGTCCAGTTTTGGGCCCCACACTACAAGAAGGATGTGGAAAAATTGGAAAGAGTCCAGCGGAGGGCAACAAAAATGATTAGGGGACTGGAACACATGACTTATGAGGAGAGGCTGAGAGAACTGGGATTGTTGAGTCTGCAGAAGAGAAGAATGAAGGGGGATTTGATAGCTGCTTTCAACCTGAAGGGGCATTCCAAAGAGGAGGGATCTAGACTGTTCTCAGTGGTAGCAGATGACAGAACGAGGAGTAATGGTCTCAAGTTGCAGTAGGGGAGGTTTAGGTTGGATATTAGGAAAAACTTTTTCACTAGGAGGGTGGTGAAACACGGGAATGTGTTACCTAGGGAGGTGGTGGAATCTCCTTTCATAGAGGTTTTTAAGGTCAGGCGTGACAAAGCCCTGGCTGGGATGATTTAGTTGGGGATTGGTCCTGCTTTGAGCAGGGGGTTGGACTAGATGATCTCCAGAGGTCCCTTCCAACCCTGATATTCTATGATTCTATGACTGCTAAAGACACCTGAAGGGAAGGCGGGGTCAGGGGGAGTCCAGATTGAGACGGGGTCCAGTCTGAAAAGGAATATAACTGGAACTCTAAACCACAGAAACTTTGCAACCTGCCTAAAATAACATTTAGGGTAAGAAATTACATTTTGTAACCTGTTTCTTAAGTATATTGAGTTTAGCTTGCATATTTTGTTTCATTTGCTCAGTAATCTGCTTTGTTCTCTCTTATACTCACTTAAAATTCACCTTTTGTACTTAATAAACTTATTTCTTGTTTATTGTGAAAGTATCACTTACAAATGTAGATTTTTTTTGTTACATAACTGCACTCAAAAACAAAACAATGTAAAACTTTAGAGCCTACAAGTCCACTCAGTCCTACTTCCTATTCAGCCAATTGCTAAGACAAAGAAGTTTGTTTACATTTACAGGAGTTAATGCTGCCCTCTTCTTATTTACAATGTCACCAGAAAGTGAGAACAGGGGTTCCCATGGCACTTTTGTGGCCGGCATTACAAGATATTTACGTGTCAGATATGCTAAATATTCATATGCCCCTTCATGCTTTGGCCACCATTCCAGAGGACATGCTTCCATGCTGATGATGCTCTTTAAAAAAATAGTGTGTTAATTAAATTTGTGACTGAACTCCTTGGGGGAGAATTGTACGTCCCCTGATCTGTTTTACACACATTCTGCCATAGATTTCATGTTCTAGCAGTCTCGGATGATGACCTGGCACATGTTCGTTTTAAGAATACTTTCACAGCAGATTTGACAAAACACAAAGAAGGTACCAATGTGAGATTTCTAAAGATAGCTAGAGCACTCAACACAAGGCTTAAGAATCTGAAGTGCCTTTCAAAACCTGAGAGGGACGAGGTGTGGAGCATGCTTTCAGACATCTTAAAAAAGCAACACTCCGATGGGGAAACTACAGAATCTGAACCACCAAAAACAAGGAAATCAACCCTCTGCTGGTGGCATCTGACTCAGATGATGAAAATGAACATATGTGAGTGCTTTGGATCGTTATCAAGCAGAACCCATCATCAGCATGGCTGCATGTCCTCTAGAATGGTGGTTGAAGCATGAAGGGACATATGAATCTTTAGCGCATCTGGCACGTAAATATCTTGTGACGCCGGCTACAAAAGTGCCATGCGAACGCCTGTTCTCACTTTCAGGGGACATTGTAAACAAGAAACGGGCAGCATTAACTCTTGCTAATTGTAACCAAACTTGTTTGTCTGAGCGATTGGCTGAAGTAAGACTGAGTGGACTTGTAGGCTCTAAAGTTTTACATTGTTCTATTTTTGAATACAAGTTTTTTTATACATAATTCTACATTTGTAAGTTCAACTTTCATGGTAAAGAGATTGCACCACAGTACTTGTGTTAGGTGAATTGAAAATACTATTTCTTTTGTTTTTTACTGTGAAAATATTTGTAATAAAAATAAATATAAAGTGAGCAGCGTACACTCTGTATTCTGTGTTGTAATTGAAATCAATATATTTGAAAATGTAGAAAACATCCAAAAATATTGAAATAAATGGTATTTGATTATGCTTACCTTCCTCCACATTGAGGAAGGAAGCAGATTTCATAATATACCTTTGGGTCTGCACTCCAAGGGAGGTGGACACCTGAGTTCTGGGGCAAGTCCCTTAAGCTGAGACTTCCCAGAACTGATCTCAGTGTCTGTGTCGTTCTGAAGTTCAGTGTGGCCCTGCCTGTGTGTGTGCTGGAGGAGGCTTAATGGCCTGGCTCAGCAAGACAGGTAAAAAGGGTGCCCAGGCTGGCATAAAAGGCAGGCTCAGTGGTATCTCAGCACATCAGGTGGCATCCTAAAGGGGGAAACCCTTCATAGTTCCATTTACATTTAGCCAGATTAAAGTGCATATTGTTTGCTTGTGCCCAATTTATCAAGTGATCCAGATCATTCTGTCAGTTAGGGAGTGAGGGCTCACACTGTAACAGCCTCCAGACACTCCTCATTCCCCAACCCCATCCCCAATTGCATCCTTCAGCAAAACCAGGGTAGACCTGATATTTCTAAAGGTAAACAGAAAATATTAACAAAATAAATCCTTCAGACCATTTCCCCCCCCCATTATAAAGAAGCACAAAAGGCACAAGGACAGGTTTCAAAATAATTGTTTGCTGGTCACTTTTTAACACAAAATAACATTCCAAGTCTTTGGGCCTGATCCTGCAAAGTCCATAGGAACAGAGGAAGTCCTTGGGCATCTTTCAGGGTTGGGGCCATTTCTTTCTTCTTTAGGAGGAGAACCAGGCCCTGGATGTCGGCCAGACGGATGATTACAGACTGAGAAGAGCCGGGAATTGTTGGAAAGTTAAAAGTAGCAACTCTGTTACCGCTGCAGACCAGGAGAATGACAATCATTTCCTGTTTGGTTCTGCGACTCTAGTATAAAACGGGCCCAATCCCAAATGAGATTTGGATTGCTGACTAGATAAGTGTCATTAATATGCAAATTACTCTCCCTTTTTTCCTCCAGAATTCAACATCAAAGGAATATCATTTCCAAACACAAGAGCATCCAAATGAGCCAGGAACAATAGGGCATTGTTCACACAGCTCCTGAAAGACTAAAAATGCATCGTGTTAGAATGGTCGCTGCTATTTTGCAGCTGGTTGGGGATTTTGATTTCTGTGTGTCCTTGCCCAAAGAACGGTCACAGAGAAAACACTAGTCAGGCATAAATGGCCATTATTCTTCCTGGGGCCCAGACCAGCTTCTAACACGCCACTTGCACCTTCCTGCCCACAGCTCACCATGCACATATCCAGCATGGGCTGTGCAAAACAAAGGCAGGACATGTAGCAACATGCAAAGGTCTGGCCTGTTACAGCCAGCAGTGCTGTTAGCCAAGGCCTTGTCTGCACTGGGGATTTTAGCCACTGGTATAGCTTTGCCAATGCAGCTACCCCAGTGCAGACCCCTAGGCTAGCTGCATTGCACTGGTGCATCGATACTGGGAGTGTCCTCTCACCACTGCAGGGGAAGTTACCTCCTGAGCTTCACAAACCAAACTGCCCTGTGAAACGAGATTCACCTGGGAGATGAGATACCCCAGCAGATCCTCAGAAGAGACCCACTCCAGTCCATCACTTAGGCCCCAGGGGTTGAACTGCAGCATGGTAGCAGGCGCTGGTTGGACTTCTCCACGGCCTCGAGCACTTACTGCAGAATTTAAGCTTTCCTTTGCAACCCCTAACGTTCTAATTACTAGGGTCACAAGATCCACTTGCAAATGGGATCCCCATGCATTGCTACCCCCAGAGTCTGCAGGATCCAGCTGGAGAGGAGCCTCCATCCATTTCGGGGAACTCCACAGCATAACCATGACCATTTAAGTCTCAGTGCTGCTAGTCATTTCCCCGGGATTCAGTTCAGAAGCACCCAGCTAGACTGGGATAAGGCCAGTGCTTGAAGAGTGTCTGGCTTCTTTGGGCTGGTCTGACTCCTGCTTTGTGTCCCTGGGAGAGCCAAGATAATTCCAGGGACACATTGCTGGGAAGCAGGTCACCCTAAAAATAAGTGTGCATGACTTTATTCGTGTGCTGTAGGAATCACTACCTGGGCAGTTCCTTGGTTCCAGCCTTCTCTCGCTCAATAAGGACCGGATGGGATATTTCTCATTGACTTCAGGCTTTGGGCAGCCAGTGCGTGTGGTAAGTGGCTTGGGGGAGTCCAGGTGGAGGCTTTTGGGAGCCAGCAGGCCCAGCTGATTTCACAGCAGCTCCTCCTCCCAGCTTGGTGCTCAGTGGAAATGAAGGAACTTCAGACGTGACATTATCCCACCCAGCCAATGCCGCTGTCTGTGCAGGGGCTGGATGGAGGTGCCAGGGCGGGATCAGAAAGTGCATCTCGCTGCTTGAACGGAGTTCCAGTGACGGCATTTCTGAGCTGGCCTGGTTCCTCGCACGCCTTGCAGGAGACCTCAGTTCTGGCAGGGCAGGAGCCAGGTGTGCGTTGTGTTGGGGAGAGCGGGCGAGGACAGGGACACTTTCCCGGCCCACCTGCATTTCTCAAGGTCTCCCCACATCTTAATGAGGTTGGAAGCAGCTCACTTGCAGGCTCTCCAGTGTGGCGCTGCAGGGCCAGGCTCCCCCCATCCCACCAGCTCAGCTCTCGGCTTAGTTATTCCAGCCAGGAGGGATTTGATCCCAGTAACCGAGTGGGGGTGAGCAGGCCCTATGGAAAGCACCCATTTATTGTCAGCCTGAATGGTAAGTACCCTCCCAACACTGTACTGCAGGGGGGAAGGAGGAGAGCAGGGAAAGGAGATGAAATACCATGCAAAAAAGGTAGGGGGTGGTGGTTAGGGTTGCCAACCCTCCCAGATTGGGCAGATGTGTCCTGGAATCAGGCTTGAGCTCCCGGAGGCTTCTGAAGCCAGCCTGGGAGATTTTAGGCCATTAAAAGTCCGGTTGGCGGTTCAGCAGAGCTAAGGCAGACTCACTGCCTGCCCTGATTCCACGCAGCTCCTGGAAGCAAGTGATCAGGAAAGGTGAGCTATTACCAGCAGGAGAGTGGTCAGGGGAGGCAGGGGGGACCTTTTTTAGTGATAATCAAGGTGGGCCATTTCCAGCAGTTGACAAGAATGTCTGCGGAACAGTGCGGGGTGGGGTGGGGGATAAACATGGGGAAATAGTTTTACTTTGTGTAATGACCCATCCACTCCCAGTCTCTATTCAAGCCTAAGTTAATTGTATCCAGTTTGCAAATTAATTCCAATTCAGCAGTCTCCTGTTGGAGTCTTTTTTTGAAGTTTTTTTGTTGAAGAATTGCCACTTTTAGGTCTGTAATCGAGTGATCAGAGAGATTGAAGTGTTCTCCCACTGGTTTTTGAATGTTATAATTCTTGACGTCTGAATTGTGTCCATTTATTCTTTTACGTAGAGACTGTCCAGTTTGACCAATGTACATGGCAGAGGGGCATTGCTGGCACATGATGGCATATATCACATTGGTGGATGTGCAGGTGAACGAGCCTCTGATAGTGTGGCTGATGTGATTAGGCCCTATGATGGTGACCCCTGAATAGATATGTGGACAGAGTTGGCAACGGGCTTTGTTGCAAGGATAGGTTCCTTGGTTAGTGGTTCTGTTGTGTGGTGTGTGGTTGCTGGTGAGTATTTGCTTCAGGTTGGGGGGCTGTCTGTAAGCAAGGACTGGCCTGTCTCCCAAGATCTGTGAGAGCGATGGGTCGTCCTTCAGGATAGGTTGTAGATCCTTGATGATGCGTTGGAGAGGTTTTAGTTGGGGGCTGAAGGTGATGGCTAATGGTGTTCTGTTATTTTTTTTGTTGGGCCTGTCCTGTAGTAGGTGACTTCTGGGAACTCTTCTGGCTCTGTCAATCTGTTTCTTCACTTCAGCAGGTGGGTATTGTAGTTGTAAGAAGGCTTGACAGAGATCTTGTCGGTGTTTGTCTCTGTCTGAGGGTTGGAGCAAATGGGGTTGTATCGTAGAGCTTGGCTGTAGACAATGGATCGTGTAGTGTGGTCTGGATGAAAGCTGGAGGCATGTAGGTAGGAATAGCTCTCCTGCTGGTAATAGCTCACCTTAAGTGATCACTCTGGTTACAGTGTGTATGGTAACACCCATTGTTTCATGTTCTCTGTGTATTTAAATCTCCCCACTGTATTTTCACTGAATGCATCCGATGAAGTGAGCTGTAGCTCACGAAAGCTCATGCTCAAATAAATTGGTTAGTCTCTAAGGTGCCACAAGTCCTCCTTTTCTTTTTGCGAATACAGACTAACAGGCCTGCTGCTCTGAAACCTGTGATTAGACAGTTGGGAACCCTAGGGGTCGGATGTCTTTGTTGGTGCTTTGCCATCGTCATCCGGTCTCTGCTGTGCCTGCTGCAGGCTCTGCAGCCCCTTGCCCAGCTACTCTTTGCCACCCTTCCCTCCCACCTTTCGCCCACCCTACGGTACCCTTCCCCCTCTCACTAGACCTGCCCATTCCAGCACCCCCTGCTTCCCGGCACTGCCCTCTCATCTCCAGCCCCACCTCCACTCTAGTCTCTCCCTCCCCCTCTAGCTCCGCCCCTTCTCTTTAGCCCCTCCTCTCCCATCTCCAGCCCCCTTCTCCTTTAGCCTCTCCCATTCAGCCCCTCCCCCTCTTTAGCCCTTCCCCCTCTAGCCCCTCCCCTTCTCTTTAGCCTCTCCCATTCAGCCTCTTCCCCTGCAGCCCCTCCCCCTCCCCCATCTAGCCCCTCCCTCTAGCTGCTGCCCTTCCCCTCTAGCCCCTCCCCTTCTCTTCAGCCCTTCCTTTCCCATCTGTAGCCCCTCCCTTCTCCTTTAGCCTCTCCCATTCAGCCCCTCCCCATTTAGCCCCGCCCCCTCCCCCTCTAGCCCCTCCCTCTAGCCTCTGCCCTTCCCCTCTAGCCCCCCCTCCAGCCTCTTCCCTTCCCTCTCTAGCCCCTCCCTTCTCCTTTAGCCTCTCCCATTCAGCCCCTCCCCCTTTAGCCCCGCCTCCTCCCCTCTAGCCCCTCCCTCTAGCCTCTGCCCTTCCCTCTCTAGCCCCTCCCTTCTCCTTTAGCCCCTCCCATTCAGCCCCTTCCCCGTTAGCCCCGCCTCCTCCCCTCTAGCCCCTCCCTCTAGCCTCTGCCCTTCCCTCTCTCGCCCCTCCCCTTCTCCTTTAGCCCCTCCCATTCAGCCCCTTCCCCGTTAGCCCCGCCTCCTCCCCTCTAGCCCCTCCCTGTAGCCTCTGCCCTTCCCTCTCTCGCCCCTCCCCTTCTCCTTTAGCCTCTCCCATTCGGCCTCCTCCCCTCTAGCCCCTCCCTCTAGCCTCTGCCCTTCACCTTATAGCCCCGCCCTACCGAGCCCCTCCCGCGAGCCCCGCCCCATCTGGCCCCGCCCCCGCTGTTTTGTTCCCTTCTCCGGGTTCGTGAAATTTTCACTGAAAAAAAGCCAGTGGGCGCGGGGCGGGGCCTCCCCAGGGGCGGGGCGACGACCTTTGTGCTGGTAGGTCGATGGCCCGCCGGGCCCGCCCCCGCTGCGCGGTGATTGGCGGAGGGCGTGGAAGGGGCGGGGCGGGGCGGACGAGGGAAGGAGGAGGAGGAGGAGGAGGAGGAGGCGGCGGCAAGCAAAGATGGCGGCGGCGGTGGCGGGGTGAAGCGGCGGCGGCGGCGGAGTCTGGGCCGGCAGCAGCGCGGGGCGGGCGGCGCCATGTCCGGGGCGGAGGAGCGGGAGCCCGGCGGCGGGGGCCCGGCCGCCGCCTCCTCCTCCGCGGCGGCCTCCTCCTCCTCCTCCTCCGCGGGGCTGGGCGAGGCGGCGGGGCCGGCGGCGGCGGCGGGGCCCGAGGAGCCGGGGCTGCTGCTCGGCGGGGCCCGGCCGCACGCGGAGCCCGCCGCCGACCCGGACGCGCCGCCCAAGAAGCGGCTGAAGGTGGCGGGGGCGGGCGGGGCCGAGGGCAGCGTCAAGCTGGAGGAGCGGCTGTACTCGGTGCTGTGCTGCACGGTGTGCCTGGACCTGCCCAAGGCCTCGGTCTACCAGGTACCGCCCCCCCGAACCCCCCCGGGGCCCCCCATGTCCCCTACAGTCCCCCGGGCCCCCCCACTGCCCCGCCCCGCACGGTGTGCCTGGACCTGCCCAAGGCCTCGGTCTACCAGGTACCGCCCCCCCGAACCCCCCCGGGGCCCCCCATGTCCCCTACAGTCCCCCGGGCCCCCCCCCACTGCCCCGCCCCGCACGGTGTGCCTGGACCTGCCCAAGGCCTCGGTCTACCAGGTACCGCCCCCCCCGAAACCCCCCCGGGGCCCCCCATGTCCCCTACAGTCCCCCGGGCCCCCCCCACTGCCCCGCCCCGCATGGTGTGCCTGGACCTGCCCAAGGCCTCGGTCTACCAGGTACCGCCCCCCCGAACCCCCCCGGGGCCCCCCATGTCCCCTACAGTCCCCCCGGGCCCCCCCCACTGCCCCGCCCCGCATGGTGTGCCTGGACCTGCCCAAGGCCTCGGTCTACCAGGTACCGCCCCCCCGAACCCCCCCGGGGCCCCCCATGTCCCCTACAGTCCCCCGGGCCCCCCCACTGCCCCGCCCCGCACGGTGTGCCTGGACCTGCCCAAGGCCTCGGTCTACCAGGTACCGCCCCCCCCGAACCCCCCCGGGGCCCCCCATGTCCCCTACAGTCCCCCGGGCCCCCCCCCCACTGCCCCGCCCCGCACGGTGTGCCTGGACCTGCCCAAGGCCTCGGTCTACCAGGTACCGCCCCCCCGAACCCCCCCGGGGCCCCCCCATGTCCCCTACAGTCCCCCGGGCCCCCCCCACTGCCCCGCCCCGCATGGTGTGCCTGGACCTGCCCAAGGCCTCGGTCTACCAGGTACCCGCCCCCCCGAACCCCCCCGGGGCCCCCCATGTCCCCTACAGTCCCCCCGGGCCCCCCCCCACTGCCCCGCCCCGCATGGTGTGCCTGGACCTGCCCAAGGCCTCGGTCTACCAGGTACCGCCCCCCCCGGGGCCCCCCATGTCCCCTACAGTCCCCCGGGCCCCCCCCCACTGCCCCGCCCCGCACGGTGTGCCTGGACCTGCCCAAGGCCTCGGTCTACCAGGTACCGCCCCCCCGGGGCGCCCCATGTCCCCTACAGTCCCCCGGGCCCCCCCCCACTGCCCCGCCCCGCACGGTGTGCCTGGACCTGCCCAAGGCCTCGGTCTACCAGGTACCGCCCCCCCCAAATCCCCCCGGGGCCCCCCATGTCCCCTACAATCCCCCCGGGCCCCCCCACTGCCCCGCCCCGCACGGTGTGCCTGGACCTGCCCAAGGCCTCGGTCTACCAGGTACCGCCCCCCCGAACCCCCCCGGGGCCCCCCATGTCCCCTACAGTCCCCCGGGCCCCCCCCCACTGCCCCGCCCCGCGCGGTGTGCCTGGACCTGCCCAAGGCCTCGGTCTACCAGGTACCGCCCCCCCGGGGCCCCCCATGTCCCCTACAATCCCCCCGGGCCCCCCCCCACTGCCCCGCCCCGCACGGTGTGCCTGGACCTGCCCAAGGCCTCGGTCTACCAGGTACCGCCCCCCCGGGGCGCCCCATGTCCCCTACAGTCCCCCGGGCCCCCCCCCACTGCCCCGCCCCGCACGGTGTGCCTGGACCTGCCCAAGGCCTCGGTCTACCAGGTACCGCCCCCCCCGAACCCCCCGGGGCTCCCCATGTCCCCTACAGTCCCCCCGGGCCCCCCCCCACTGCCCCGCCCCGCATGGTGTGCCTGGACCTGCCCAAGGCCTCGGTCTACCAGGTACCCGCCCCCCCCGGGGCCCCCCATGTCCCCTACAGTCCCCCCGGGCCCCCCCCACTGCCCCGCCCCGCACGGTGTGCCTGGACCTGCCCAAGGCCTCGGTCTACCAGGTACCGCCCCCCCAAACCCCCCCGGGCCCCCCATGTCCCCTACAGTCCCCCCGGGCCCCCCCCCCCCACTGCCCCGCCCCGCACGGTGTGCCTGGACCTGCCCAAGGCCTCGGTCTACCAGGTACCGCCCCCCTGAAACCCCCCGGGGCCCCCCATGTCCCCTACAGTCCCCCCGGGCCCCCCCCCCACTGCCCCGCCCCGCACGGTGTGCCTGGACCTGCCCAAGGCCTCGGTCTACCAGGTACCGCCCCCCCGAACCCCCCCGGGGCCCCCCATGTCCCCTACAGTCCCCCGGGCCCCCCCCCACTGCCTCGCCCTGCACGGTGTGCCTGGACCTGCCCAAGGCCTCGGTCTACCAGGTACCGCCCCCCCGAACCCCTCCGGGGCCCCCCATGTCCCCTACAGTCCCCCCGGCCCCCCCCCCACTGCCCCGCCCCGCATGGTGTGCCTGGACCTGCCCAAGGCCTCGGTCTACCAGGTACCGCCCCCCCGAACCCCCCCGGGGCCCCCCATGTCCCCTACAGTCCCCCCGGGCCCCCCCCACTGCCCCGCCCCGCACGGTGTGCCTGGACCTGCCCAAGGCCTCGGTCTACCAGGTACCGCCCCCCCCGGGGCCCCCCATGTCCCCTACAGTCCCCCCGGGCCCCCCCCCACTGCCCCGCCCCGCACGGTGTGCCTGGACCTGCCCAAGGCCTCGGTCTACCAGGTACCGCCCCCCCGAACCCCCCCGGGCCCCCCATGTCCCCTACAGTCCCCCCCGGGCCCCCCCCCCCACTGCCCCGCCCCGCACAGTGTGCCTGGACCTGCCCAAGGCCTCGGTCTACCAGGTACCGCCCCCCCGGGGCCCCCCATGTCCCCTACAGTCCCCCCAGGCCCCCCCCACTGCCCCGCCACGCACCGTGTGCCTGGACCTGCCCAAGGCCTCGGTCTACCAGGTACCGCCCCCCCGAACCCCCCCGGGGCCCCCCATGTCCCCTACAGTCCCCCCGGGCCCCCCCCCCACTGCCCCGCCCCGTACGGTGTGCCTGGACCTGCCCAAGGCCTCGGTCTACCAGGTACCGCCCCCCCGAACCCCCCCGGGGCCCCCCATGTCCCCTACAGTCCCCCCGGGCCCCCCCCACTGCCCCGCCCCGCATGGTGTGCCTGGACCTGCCCAAGGCCTCGGTCTACCAGGTACCGCCCCCCCCCGAACCCCCCCGGGGCCCCCCATGTCCCCTACAGTCCCCCCGGGCCCCCCCCCACTGCCCCGCCCCGCATGGTGTGCCTGGACCTGCCCAAGGCCTCGGTCTACCAGGTACCGCCCCCCCCGAACCCCCCCGGGGCCCCCCATGTCCCCTACAGTCCCCCCGGGCCCCTCCACTGCGCACGGTGTGCCTGGACCTGCCCAAGGCCTCGGTCTACCAGGTACCGCCCCCCGAACCCCCCCGGGGCCCCCCATGTCCCCTACAGTCCCCCTGGGCCCCCCCACTGCCCCGCCCCGCACGGTGTGCCTGGACCTGCCCAAGGCCTCGGTCTACCAGGTACCGCCCCCCCCGAAACCCCCCGGGGCCCCCCATTTCCCCTACAGTCCCCCCGGGCCCCCCCCCCCACTGCCCCGCCCCGCACGGTGTGCCTGGACCTGCCCAAGGCCTCGGTCTACCAGGTACCGCCCCCCCCGAACCCCCCCGGGGCCCCCCATGTCCCCTACAGTCCCCCCGGGCCCCCCCACTGCCCCGCCCCGCACGGTGTGCCTGGACCTGCCCAAGGCCTCGGTCTACCAGGTACTGCCCCCCCGAACCCCCCCCGGGGCCCCCCATGTCCCCTACAGTCCCCCCGGGCCCCCCCACTGCCCCGCCCCGCATGGTGTGCCTGGACCTGCCCAAGGCCTCGGTCTACCAGGTACCGCCCCCCCCCGAACCCCCCCGGGGCCCCCCCATGTCCCCTACAGTCCCCCTGGGCCCCCCCCCACTGCCCCGCCCCGCATGGTGTGCCTGGACCTGCCCAAGGCCTCGGTCTACCAGGTACCGCCCCCCCCGAACCCCCCCGGGGCCCCCCATGTCCCCTACAGTCCCCCCGGGCCCCCCCCACTGCGCACGGTGTGCCTGGACCTGCCCAAGGCCTCGGTCTACCAGGTACCGCCCCCCCGAACCCCCCCGGGGCCCCCCATGTCCCCTACAGTCCCCCCGGGCCCCCCCACTGCCCCGCCCCGCACGGTGTGGCTGGACCTGCCCAAGGCCTCGGTCTACCAGGTACCGCCCCCCCGAAACCCCCCGGGGCCCCCCATTTCCCCTACAGTCCCCCCGGGCCCCCCCCCCACTGCCCCGCCCCGCACGGTGTGCCTGGACCTGCCCAAGGCCTCGGTCTACCAGGTACCGCCCCCCCCGAACCCCCCCGGGGCCCCCCATGTCCCCTACAGTCCCCCCGGGCCCCCCCACTGCCCCGCCCCGCACGGTGTGCCTGGACCTGCCCAAGGCCTCGGTCTACCAGGTACCGCCCCCCCCGAACCCCCCCGGGGCCCCCCATGTCCCCTACAGTCCCCCCGGGCCCCCCCCACTGCCCCGCCCCGCACGGTGTGCCTGGACCTGCCCAAGGCCTCGGTCTACCAGGTACTGCCCCCCCGAACCCCCCCGGGGCCCCCCATGTCCCCTACAGTCCCCACGGCCCCCCCCACTGCCCCGCCCCGCACGGTGTGCCTGGACCTGCCCAAGGCCTCGGTCTACCAGGTATTGCCCCACACCCCCCCTTGGGGTCCCCAACACCCCCTTGGGGCCCCCCAACTCCCCCGCCTAGCATGGTGTGCCTGGACCTGCCCAAGGCCTCGGTCTACCAGGTATTGCCCCACACCCCTCCTTGGGGGCCCCCCACACCTCCTTGGGGGCCCCCTATCTCCCCTGCCTAGCATGGTGTGCCTGGACCTGCCCAAGGCCTTGGTCTACCAGGTACAGCCCCTGCATCCCTGGAGCCCCCCAACTGCCCCACCCCGCATGGTGTGCCTGGGCCTGCCCAGGGCCTTGGTCTACTAGGTACCTCCCCCTGGAGCCCCCCACATCCCTCCAGGGCCCCCCCAACTGCCCCACCCCCACACGGTGTGCCTGTACCTGCCCAAGGCCTTGGTCTACCAGGTACCCCCCGTGCCCCCAACCCTCCCCGGTGGCCCCCTACAGCCCCCCTGTACCCTTCCCAAGTCCCCTGCCCCACACGGTGTACCTGGACCTGCCCAAGGTCTCGGTCTACCAGGTACTGCCCCCCTGTACCTCCAAACCCCCCGGAGCCCCTCTGGGGCCCCCACATCCCCTACTGCCCCGCACGGTGTGCCTGGACTTGCCCAAGGTCTCGGTCTACCAGGTACTGCCCCCCTGTACCTCCAAACCCCCCGGAGCCCCTCTGGGGCCCCCACATCCCCTACTGCCCCCCTAGGACCTCCCAAACTCCCCCATCCCGCACGGTGTGCCTGGACCTGCCCAAGGCCTCGGTCTGCCAGGTACTGCCCCCTGTACCCCAACACCTCTGTGGGCCCCATGTCCCCTACACTCCCCTAGAACCCCCCAAACTCCCCTGCCCCGCACAGTGTGCCTAGCCCTGCCCAAGGCCTCGGTCTACCAGGTACCGTCCTCCTTTATCCCCCAACACCCCCGGAGCCCCCTTGGAGCCTCCATAGCCTCCTGGGACCCCCCCAAACTCCTCTCCTGCACACGGTGAGCCTGGACCTGCCCAAGGCCTCGGTCCAACAGGTACTGCCCCCTGGGACCCTCCCAATCCCCCACAGTCCCCCTGGAACTCCCCAAACCCCACCCTGCCCTGCACGGTGTGTCTGGACCTGCCCAAGGCCTTGGTCTACCAGGTACATCTCCCCTCCCCCGCACAGTGTCCCTGGACCTGCTCAAGGCCTTGGTCTGGCAGTTATCCCCACCCCCCCCGGGGACCCCCATAACTCCCTTGGGACCTCCAGGACCTCCCTGCACAGTATGCCTGGACCTGCGCAAGGCCTTGGTGTACTAGGTACTGTTCCCCAGGGCCTCCCACCCTTATGCTTTGACCTGCTTAAGGCCTTGGTCTATCAATACCATCTTGATTCCCCTGGGATCCCCCATTTGTGGTTTACCAGTACCACCATCCCACCCCGATTCCCCTGGGATCACCCATAGAATCATAGAATATCAGGGTTGGAAGGGACCCCAGAAGGTCATCTAGTCCAACCCCCTGCTCAAAGCAGGACCAATTCCCGGTTAAATCATCCCACCCATGGTCTACTAGTTCCAGGATCTCCAGGACACTCCTGCTGACATTCCCACACTGCATGGCATGACTGACTTGTCCAAGGCTTCAGTCTAACAGCTACCCGCATCCCCCCAGGATCCTTTCAGGATTCCCCTGGGAGCTTACCACCTTGCACGGTGTGCCTGGACCTGCCCAAGGCCTGGGTCTACCAGGTACCCCTAGGAACCTCCACCGCACTGATCCCTGAACTCCCCCATACCCTCTGTAACCTCTCTGTATGGTGTGCATGGACCTTCCCAAGGCTGATCTACCTGGTACTGGCCCCCTGGACCTTATCCCGGCTGGGATGAGACCCTCCCTTCCCCTGCATGGTGTGCCTGAGGGACTGCTCAATGCTTCTGTCTACATGGTACCCTCTACCTGTCCTCCCTTCACAGTATTCCTGGATCTGGCTAAGGCTTCATCTACCAAGTACCCTCAGATCTGATCCCCTATTCTCATACCCCTGCACAGCATTGCCTGCACCTGCCCATGATCTTGTTCAACCAGGTACCCACCCTTGGGACCTCAGTCCACTATATACCTTCCTGGGACCTCTTCTCCGTCTCTGCTACCACTGCATGGATCTGCCCATAGCATCTGTTTTCCTGGCCCCTCTCCCAAGCAGGACCTCCCCCGGCATCCTCTGGATGGTGTGCCTGGATCTAGACAAGCCTCAGTCTTCTACAGAACCCCTCTGCCAAGGGCTGACGCCTCCTGTACCCAGAAGACCTTATCTCCACCCCCCTCATGGTGTCTAGCCCTGCCCACGGCCTTGGTCTGCTAGCTTCCATTCTCCAGGGAATGGGACCATCACACTGCAACGCTGCTTCTGGGGAGAGGGGAGCCCCCTCTTGCTCTGGGGACTGTGCACTTGAGCCTGCCCAAGGCCTCTGTTTCACACCTGCACTCTGCCTCCGATTCCCCTTACCAAACCCAGCCTCCAGCCCTGTATCCTTGTCCAGCCCTGTTCTGGGTTATCGCTTCCTCTGCCTCTCTGAGGTTTGAGGACTAGGCTCTGCTACTGAGCAAAGTGATTCTCAAAGAGAAGATGAAGTGAGTCATTTCTTCCTCAGTCTGCTGATCACTAAGGGGGCAGGTGTTTTCCCATGGTTGCTCCCGAAGGGCCTTTCCCCAGATAGCATCTGAGATGTGCTCCTTGCTTTTTCTAGGTCACCTGGTACCAAAGTCAAGGCAACTTCACTTCACCCTCCTGCAGGGTGTATTCCCTCCCACTCCACGGCTCCTGGTCACCAGCTCCCAAAATACATAACATTCTGGGGAGGAATGGGCTTTGCAGAAGAAAACAGGGATCTAGTTGAACTCCTATTGAATGGAGCAGGCTACAGTGCCTCTCCCTGGGGATTGTCAGCTGGTCAGGGTTTGTTTGCTCCCTCTGGGAGACTTGTGTTCCATGGAGGGAGGGGTACCTTGTTTTAGTCAGGGAAGATCCCACCCTGTTTTGAATCTTAGTGAAATAACTTGATCCCATTGAATGGCTCCAGTGACTGGTCCCTTAGCCTGAAATAGCACCAGGCCAGAGAAAGAAGGCAAACTTCTATGGAATAGAAACAGAAATACTCGTAAAAAACCAAAACCCCATCTTACTTCCACCTGAGTGTGCTGGTGGCTGGGATTGGTGGAAAGCAATGATCGCGGGCTCGCTGCCAGCTGCATGTCCCACACAGAGACTCACATCACAGTGAGGGTTTCATTGAAACAGCACAAGTGGAGGTGCCAGAAACTCCAGGGCATTATGGGACCAGTTATGTAAAATATGTGTGGATATGTGTGGTGTTGACAAGACTCAGATCTGCTTTTTATTTTATCACCTCTTCTACAAGCAGACAGTTCTCTCTTCGCTCTGCAAAGCATACACTTCTCCTTGTAATCGTGCTGCAGGAACGTGCGCTAATCTGCAGACGGTTGTAAGTGGCCTCAGTATAGCCAGTGTCCATTTTGTGGGATGCTGACCTTCTAGCGCTTTTGAGGCTTCACGTGTAAGGCAGGGCTACCCATCACTTTCTAGATCTGAGGATGACTGAGAAGTGAAAGAGTTGGATAGCCCTGTCAGTTCATTCAAATCTATCTTTGAGCTGGGATAGTTGATCTTCCTGGGGTATGCTAACCATTCTGGCCTCTTCAGGCAAGCAAGAGGAAAAACAAAATGGACTTCGGCCTAGCCATTCCTCAGCTTACAGTTTCTATGCTGCACAGGCTGGCTGGTTAGAGGAATTTAGACATAGGGTTGCCAATTTTGGATGTATTCCTGGAGATTTCATCACATGACCATCTTTAATTAAAGATTAATCTTTCATTCCTGGAGACTTCAGGACAATCCTGGAGGATTGGCAACCCTGTGCTTTAATTCTCCTTCCCAGTCTGGTGTTTGGAAGGTTCATATGACTCGCATTTAATCACAGAGCTGAGCTGTGAAGCAGAGTGTGAGCTGAAAGCCCTGAAATGGTAGGAGTGAGAGACTTGAATTAGCCAAGAGCTTAAATGCAAAGGTCATTGCCTTGGTGATGTTACACTTTGCTGATCAGACCCTAATAATTTCGGCTGCACACTGTTGCTAATGTGAGAGTAGCCTAAGATGGCAGAGCTGTGCTGTCTCAAGGAAGGGAGCTATGTTACTGCGAGGTTTATTTCATGTGCAACTCTGTCATTCATGGTAAGGTTTACAGGCTCAAGGGATCGTGTAAAATGGCTGCTTGCTCTGAGGAAGCAGTGTTCTTAGGAGCAAATCTGTTAGCAGAAATGTATGGGTACGCACTTAAACTGAATCCGAATGACTGGTGATAAACCAATGGCTCTTGCCTTGGTATGTGTGCCTGCAAAAGAACTGGCTTTCTTTTCTGAGCCTTTGTAGGTATTAGGCTTCATTGGGAGAAAAGTGTTGTGGGAATTGGGGTCAGATGCTGATTCTAAAACTAACTGCCACTTTCCCTCCTCTGGGCCCTCTTCCAGTCATGTTTGTCTGGTGCCCTAGAATTTTTTTCCCTAAAAGAAGACGAAATAATTGAGTTTTAACTTCCTTCCCTGCAGAGAATAGGTAAACCAGGACAAGCTGCTGCTGGCTGCCATGCTGTGGGAGCTTTGGCAGCATCGCACAATGGTCCCATTATTGATGAGGGCACTCAAGGTTTTGGATTGCCACAAAATTACTGCTGCTTTTACAGGCTAGCAAAGCAAACATGATTGTGATTTTTGGAAAGGCTGGTGCAAGCCAGTCTGGCGCTTTGGTAGCTGTGGAATTCCCTGGGCAGATTCAATTAGGAGCATTTAAAATGTTTTGGGAGAAACGAAAACAGCCATGAATAGCAAGAGGTCTTCCTGTATCTGTAGAGACCCACAGAGTGAAATCGGTGCTTGCTTGTTAATGTTCTCTTGAGTGGAGCTTATGCGGTTTAGTTGCTGTTGCTTGATTTGCTTGTGCTAGCTTTGTATGTGCTGGCAAAGGCATCTAAATAGTGCCACAAGGAGCATATATGTTTTTTTTTATTCCTCTTGTATGCCCTCTTCCCTGAGGTGTGTCATACATCTCTCTAGCCGCCTGGCTGAATTTGAGGGAAAGGGTGACTTTGTGGTTGAGACAACGAACTGGGTCTCTGGTGGAGGTGGGAATTGAACCCATAAGCTCTGGATTTACTGTGACAACTTGGGCTAGCCCCTCGCTCTCCATGCCTTGGTTTCCTCATCTCTAAACTAGGAGTCCCTGTGTGATAGTGTTGAGCATACATTTATGAATGCTTGCAAGGAGCTCAGATGATGCAGTGACTTGGTACATGGGGAAAAGTTGGAGCTTTCTGACATGGAATGCCCAGATCTTGTCTAAATGTGGGCTGTATTGCAACTTACCAGGAAGAGCAGACTGCAGCTACCCTCAGTTCTGAGACCTGCAGGTAGCTGCTTAGGGATCAAGGTGGTGCATGGTCTGTGATTATAGACTGCTCCTCTATTAAAGGTGAAGGTTATTCTGAATGAGGAAGAAAGGTCTTGTGCTTAAAGCACTGGGCTGGGTCCGGGTCCTGGTCCTGGCAGTACTACCAGCTTTCTGTGTTATCCTGGGGAAGGCACTTATTCTTTGTGCCTCACTTTCTCCACCTGTAAAATGGGGATATCCACCTAGCAGAGTGTTGAGCCCTAATTCATTATTTGTAAAGAACTTTGAGGTCCTGGGTGGAAAGTGTTGTAGATGGGTGTCCTATGCAGTACTGTACAATTCTGTGGGTTCTCTTTGGCCATCCTTCGTTACAGTGTAATAAACTTGAAACCCTTATTAACCAACTAGACTTGGCAAAATGTCCTGCAAAGCAACTTTAGAAAAATCTACTCTCCCATCCTACCTGGTCCATTCTCTGCTTGCCTGGGCTGACTACCCTTATTTGTTGTAACTGAGGAGCAAGCTAGTCATTTGTAATCCCTGTTCGTGAGGGAGGTGGAGGGGAAGGATAGATATGCTTTGTGCCGAGGCTGCTGTAAGGATTCTTAGGGGGGACCTAATACTAGACGCAGGAAAGCCAGTGCAAACCTTCTCTTGGAGTTGATATGAGGTACACATTAATGTCTGAAGCTTTTTATTTACAGTGTGTCTTTGTTCAGGTGTATAGATGCTGATGAAATCTGATGAACAGGAGAATGAATGGAATTCCAGATACCTTGCTCTTCGGTGTTTTTATATATATAATTTTATATATATAAAAAAAAATTAAATAAAAGGTAGTTAGCCCAGGCAAGCAGAGATTGGAACAGGCAGGGTGGGAGAGTAGATTTTTCCAAGGTTGCTTTTTGCAGGACATCACAGGAGAGGTGTCTGGAGAAGGGAGTAGTGCGTCTGCCTTGAAACAAACTAACTGTAAGCAATAATAGTGTTAGCACTGATATGCAGCCACCCCATGTTCTGAGTGCCGCCCATCCCTTTGTGCATGTTGTGGAAGGCTGGGGTTCCTACAGGCAAATGAATGGCCTAGCAGGGTGGATAAGGTGGAGTGCTGCATGCGTTTTTCTTCAGTAATGGTGGCCCTGGGATGGCTGATTTTGTGGTTGAAAGCAGGAAATAGATTATCCTGAGTATTTTAGCTGCTGGTAATTTTTATAGTTCTCAAGGGTTTATCTACATGGGGATGATCAGGAAAGTTAGGATGAATTAACTAAAGGTGTGATGTTAAGTCACTTTAACCCAGGGGTCTCAAACACACAGCCCGCGGTGTTATTTGTTGTGGCCTGTCAAGCTCCCCCCGGAGTTATTTCCTGTGGCTGCCAAGGTGCTTCCCGCACCTCCAGGTGCTTCCCGCTGCCAGACAGCTGTTCGGTGGTGCTTAGCGCTTTCTAGGAGGGAGGAGCGGGGAGCTGTGTGCTCAGGGGAGAAGGGGCAAGGATTTGGGGGAGGGGTTGGAATAGGGGCAGGGAGGGGGCAGAGTTGGGGTGGGGACTTTGGGGAAGGGATTGGAAAGGGTGGAGTGGGGCTGGGGGCAGCGGGAGGGGGAGGAGACGGCTTTTGTACCTTTATACGAAAAGGTGTCAGTGATGCGACCCGCAGGCCAATGTACTAGTCCTCATGTGACCCTCATGGTGATTTGAGTTTGAGATCCCTGCTTTAACCTCTGTATGCATGCTTTCATTCAGGGAATTAAGTTAGAGTGAGCTCAAGTCCTTTTATGTCTGATTGAGAGGTCCACACAGGGGATAATGAGCTTGTACTCCACAGCTTTAGTTAATTCATCTTAACTTTCCTGTGTAGACAAGCCCCAAGCATGCTGATGCTTCATGGTATGAAGAGGAAATGGTCCCTCCCCTGAAGGCCTTACAGTCTAATTCTAGACATGTAACAACAAGCTGTGTAACCGAGTAGGGAGGGACGGGCTGAGGGGAAAAGCAACATCAATAAAATAATGCAGTTACTGTGTAGGGTTTACAGCTTGATGGTTCAGCAAGCTGTTTCCCCATAATTATTGGCTCACTTTGTGAGCATCCCAGGGGAGGTGTCTTAGGGAAGGAGTAATACAGCTGCCTTTAAACAAACTGATTGTATGCGGTTATAGCGTTTAGTGTCTATATGGAGCCATCGCCACGTTCTAACTCTGTTCTTTGCGCTGCCCGTCGCTTGTGCTTAATAGGAATCCCAGCCTTCCTTAAGTATCTAATCCATAAATACACAACAAGCAGGAGTTTCCTTAGCACACTGTCTCCAGTATACACTATAGGGTGCATTTCTAGTGTCTTGGTAATATGTTCTAGTTCTCTCTCCTTTCCCTTGCTGGATCATCTGCTGTTGGTTGGACTTTTTGAGGCCTACAATGAAAATCCCCAATAAGCTGCTGCAGGGCAGCCCGAACAGCTGTAATTGTACATTTGTACTTCTAAGGAATGTCACTTTCAGTGTTCTTAAGAGAATTTAGCTGTTTTGCCCACTCCTTTGGTTCAGTTGCCAACTATATCTGGCTAGTCAGTTTAACGATATTTTTAATATAGCAAAATAAGCCGTGGAAGCCATTTGCGGTCATGTTCCTTCACCAGACTCTGTAGTTGCACTGGTGCATTGTAAGTCAGCATGGATCACCTGTCCAGCCTCCATGTTCCCCTAATACGCTATAGGCAAACATTAAATAGGGGATCTGTACACTGCAGACTTGAGAGTTTTTAATTAGCACATTAATCTGGGATTGTGGTGTTAAACTGAGATCCTAAAATAAAACATCTAAAATCTTACACAGTTCTAAAGAGCTACGGGTTGAACGAATATGTATTAGTGTGCCCAGATAAAGCCTTAACATTGCTCAAGGGATATATATAAAGGTAATATTTACTGCATAACCAGCATTACCATTAAAAAACCCCAAACTTAAGCATTAACTCTGGAAACAACAAGTTAACAAAATATTTCTATAAATTACCTTATCTATAAATAAACTTTTGTATAGGTTGTCAACATGAGATGCTTAAGGTTAATGTTTGTTCATGATGACCATACATACTCCAGCTTTTGAGATCATTACTAATGTACTTTATATAGTTGGATGCACTCCTCGATGTGATGAGTTTATAAATAGGTATTTGTTCAGTTCGGTCTCTTGAGGATGTCTGTAAGGTAACAGTATCGGTAACTGAATGTACTGTTGAATGCATCCTGTGAAGTGAGTTGTAGCTCACGAAAGTTTATGCTCAAATTGGTTAGTCTCTGAGGTGCCACAAGTCCTCCTTTTCTTTTTGCGAATACAGACTAACATGGCTGCTACTCTGAAACCTGTTGAGAGTTGTTTCGGTGACTTTAGTAGAGCATTTCCATGCTTCAGTGCTTTGGTTTTTAACGGGGACTCTCAGATACTGTATAGCCAAACAGTCAAGCAATCGCTTGAACAATCTGAACTAAGTTAGTCTGGGGAGGGATTTCCTAGCTTTTTAAAGAAAAGGGAGGAGCAAAGTAGTTTCTAGCTGAGCTAGTTGCATGTTTAGACAACTGAGTCTGTAAATGTTGGTGTTTAACTGGCTCAGCTGTTAAACTGGTTTGGTTCTGGTTTTATGAACTCTTAATACCTCCATAAGGACCATGGCCACCCTCAGTTTAGTGCACCCCAGGTACTCCGCTCTCCTGACCCCGTGTGGTTTCATGCCTTCCTCAGAGAACTTCACAGGACAATGAGAACTAACAGGGTAGGGAGCCCAACAGCCCCCCTCTAAAGCACTAAGGGCAGCTGTACCTCGATTCAGCAGCTCAGTTGAGTGGGGCTTGAAGGAAATGCTTCCCAGCTGAGTCAGTTTAGTGCATATGTTTAACCCTTTAAATGCTTAGTCCCCTTTGGTGGCTTCTGTAGTAGAGAATGGTGAGTTAAAATCTAGTTAGACCAGTGCAAACCACTGGATTTTCATAGTTGAAAAACTGAAAACAAGTTAGGAAGATCCGTCCCAGGGTTCCCACAGACACTGACTAGGCTTTCCTGCGCTTACATGGTACACTGGGGTCCTGATCCTCATTGCAGCATCCAGGTGTTACTGAACTACGTGTGCTTAAAATGTAGTCTGAGACTTCTGGATTCCCAAGCCAGAAGGGACCACCATGATCGTCCAGTGTGACTTCCCGTGTAACACAGGCCTGAGCCCTGCCTCCAAATCATTCCTAGAGCAGAGCTGTTAGAAACACAGCCCATCCCAGTTTAAAAATGGTCTGCCTTGGAGAATTCACCACCACCCTTGGGAAATTTTCAGTGGTTAATTACTCTAAAACTGTGCCATCTTTCCAGTCTGAATTTGTCTTCCAGCCATTGAATCGTGTTATACCTTTCTCTGCTGTCTTTCTTACTATACCCAGGAACATGTGCATTTCCTAGATACGCGTTGTGGTTCAGTAAGCTTCTGTAGGGAGCTCTGGCTTTTGACATATTAACCCCTTCCCCCACTGCATTTTTTGCATTTTTTAGTCTAAAGTAGAAAATATTGGAGAACTTTAAATGTGATCCTTTTCAGCTAAACATCCTGAGTGTAGGAAATACTGACTGGTAAGCAACACTTCTTTTGAGACTAAGGGCTAGGTTTTCAAAGGTGTTTAGGCACCTAAAGATGCAGATATGCAGCTATATAGGTGCTCTGGATTTCAGGCACCCATTTGCCACCAGTGTTTTTCTGATACTGAAGATGACCCTGTGCCTGCATTTAGGAGTTTACAACCTAGAGGTCTGACCCATCAGCATCCAGACCTTGCTGCAGTACAGGTCTTGGATGGCCAGGGCTTTGGAGGTCAGGCCGTAAATTAGGTAAAGAAATGAGACCGTGAGGTAGAAGAGTGGTGGAAAGGAGAGCCATGCACCAGAGAAGAGTGCCCTTCTTGGGGACTGCATGTGTTTTACGTCCTCTGACTGGGCTTCATAACAGGTGTGGATTTATATGAAGGGTACATTTTTAAAGTTTAGACCATCTATCATTAACCTTTTATAAACAGGTTTAGATCATAGTATATTAGAGAATGTTGGACTCTAACAATCTATAACTATATTTAAATATCAATTTATTAAGCCTTTAACTATAAATGTAGTCTGATAATTTCAGAGAGGAAATCAGTGGTGGAAAGACGTTTGGAGGACGAGAGAACGGTGGTGGTGGTTGCAGAAGACAACTGTCTATTCATGATTTCTGTACACTGCAGGGGTCTCTTTGGTACATGGCTTTTTTTAGATGTCGTCTTTAGGGCAAGAGTCTCATGTTTTACAACACTCTCCTTCTGCCCTGTTGTCTGTGCTCTTGATCTACAGAAATAATATTTACAACCTTTCAGGGTTGGGACAATGATTTAAGCAGATATCACCAATCATCATTGTGGGATCAAGCCTTTCCAATCTCCCTTTCTGCTGTAGTGAAAGATTAAACTGCTTCCATAGCACTCATGTGATTGCTGTAGGCGAGAGCTTTAATTCCTCTTGGCTGACCCACTGGCTTGTGTCTTATTGTTGGCTCACTGGCTGAAACTTTAGAACTGCGTTCTTTACTCCCTGCCTTCATCCTCAGAGCTTACTTAGGAGAGAGCAATTCTTAGCAGGTGAGAGTAAGAGTGAAGGTTAATCTAGGTTGTCCAAACTCACTGCTGATGGCTCTTCTCATGAGGCCGTTTGACAGCTGTGAATATGATGCCTGCTTCCGCTTAAAGTTTGGAGAGCACCTATGGTGAAATGGGTACGCTTCTCCACAGTCTGCAGATGAGCTGGCAAGCTGCAGACCTACTCTTCATTACTTGCTAAGGTGCCACAAGTACTTCTTTTCTTTTTACAGATACAGGCTAACACGGCTGCTACTCTGAAACTCTTCACAGCATGTCTTTCTCTTGTCTCATGGATTCAGTAAGCGACTTGGTCTGTGCAGCTCTGAATATTTCACTGCTGTCACCAGGTGAGACAGCAGGACAAGAGTGAATGTGACTTTAAAGTGCTGCAAAAGGATTTACTCTAAACGGTGGTTACCCAGATACTTTTACAGACCGTTCCATAGATGATCCCTTGTGAGTCACTTCTAACCCTTAGCCACCCTCCCAACTGCTGATCCTCAGTGTCCTCTCTTACTGACCATTAGGGAGGACTCTATGGGTTACTAATCCATGGACCACAGTTCGAGAACCACTGCTCTAAGACCTTAGTGGTGTCTTCAGAGGGCTGTTCATGGCCTTGAGACTTCTTGAGTATTTGCCTTCAGGGGTGGTGTGGAGCGGAGGGAATATGGTGCAGCTGTAGCTGTATTGGACTTCACATTTCAGAAGCTTTGGCAGTGGGTGTGTGTGTTACCTGTCAAACCATAAATGCATCTCTCTCCACATTGATCCTTGTGTTGTTCAGGGCCTTTTACCAAACAGAAAATGCACCTGAAGGCCTGGGTGAGGATCAGGTCCCACTTCTCCTGTTAATGAACACTTCCAGACAAGCTGCCGTCCTTGGTAGACAGTAATGAAACTTGGGCTGTAGAGCCTGTTTCAGGGGTTTGTAGATTCCAAGGCCAGAAGGGGGACCATGGTGATCCTCCTGTCTGGTCTCCTGTGCAATACAGGCCAGAGACCTGCCCCCAGATCATGCCTAGAGCAGAGGAGTTAGAACATCCAGTCTTCGAGTCAGGGCTTTTAGAATTCTGTTACCTGGACAATGGCACAACTTTCACAGTGGACGTTTCCACACTTAACCTGGGCCCAGGCACTTCACTCTGTATTTGGACTTCGTTGCACAAGGCTGGCTGTTTGTCTCTACACCCTGTCCTGCCCCTGCCTGAGCCTGTAATGTAACCCTCCCTCTGTCATACCACCCATCCTGGCATCCCCCTAGATCTTCCCCCACCATATCCCCAGCCCTCACTTTACGCACAGAACACCCCACCCCTGCATCCCATGCACAGTGTGTGTAGGGGAGGGGGGGGTTGAGAGGGCTGTGATTTTTCAGGAGCTGTTAGCTTACCACCCCTCCCCTAGACCCATCTGCCCCATATTCTTCCCATAGCCCCTCCATTGCATCTGCACATTTCTCTGCCCCACGACTCCCCCTGCATCTGCCCCCATATGCTGGGGATGGCAGTTTTCTTTGGCCTCGGCTCATTGCCCTTCCCTGCAGTTGCTGGTGGAGAGTATTCCCTAGCTGGCCAGTGTCTATTATTTTAGCTCCAAGCCCCAACAGGGGTCCCTGGGGGGTGGAGCTTTGGGTCTGGGGCTGTCTCTGGGCTGCGCCAGGCCATCAAGGTTTAGAAATGGGTCCTGAATTAGAATGACTGTCGTAGTGTACTGATAGAGAATTGAACAACTAGCAGAGATGGGCATTGCCAGGAGCAGCAGGCAGTGCTGTTAAAAGGCAAATGGTCTTAAGGTCACAGTGGGAAACTTGCTCATTGTACAATGAACTGTATCAGATCTCTGGGACTGACTCTTCTGCCGAGCCTGATATGCTAATCCTTTTGGCCACAATGTTGCATTAAGATCTCATGTTCAGCTGGTTATTCACCCTGACCCCCAAGTCTCTTTCAGGGTCACTGCTTCCCGGGAAAGTATGGTTTACATTCTTGGTTCCTAGATGTTACTTTACATGTGGCCGTATCAAAATGCATTTTTTTATTTTATTTTTTTTTGCACCCAGCTTACTAAGAGGTCCAGCTCACTCCGTATCTCTCCTCTGTTGTTTACTATTAGCCCATGCTTTGTCATCTGCAAACTACCACTAATGATTTAACTCCAGGTCCCTAAAATGTTAAACAGCATAGGGCCAAGAACTGATCCCCCTGGGACCCTATAGAAACACACCTGCTTGCTGATGACTTCCTGTTCATGATTACAGCCTGTTGTTAGGCCCCTGAACTCAGATTCCTGATGGAGAGTGATTTTGTATTCTTGTTTCTAAGCAAATGGCGGCAGCACCAAGCAAAATCCTTACAGAAGTCTTAATGTCAATGCCCACACCATTCCCTTCATATCCTCATCTGCCTTATGGTTTTGTCAGAAGAACGCTGCTTAGGGGGCCTCTATACACCAAGGGAAGAGGTGATGGGGACTGGGGGAGGATTGAGTTTTGGGATCGCTTTGGGAGGGACCCAGAATCCTGAGATGTCAGCTGAGCCACTTATGCTTGAGGAAGAATTGGGGGGACAAAACACTTCAGCAGGCCTGCAGCTTTTTATTGTACAGCTGGGACTTATCATGCAAGTCCATGGAAGAACTGGGTGCATTCTGATGTATGCTGCCTGTGGTGTTGGTAATAGGGCCATAATACCACCTTGCCCCTGTTCTGCTGTGCCTGCAGACTCTCTCCCCCCTACATTCGCTGCTCCTGTTTCTTGGGCTGCTCTTAGCTGTCAGGGTAGAAGTGCCTGACTCCTTCACAGAGTATCTGTCTGAGCTGGGCCATGTGGTCAGACTTGATGATGAGAAGCCATCAAAGAAACAAACCTCCACTTCGCAGAATTACAGTGAGCACTAGGGGCAAAACATTGCTGTTACATGGTGTGCTTATCAGGCCATCTGCCTCCAAGGTGCACCTAGAGATCATGGTGCAGTGGGCCTTCAATCAAGTCTTTATTTAATGAAGTGCCGCCCCCCCCCCCTTCCCAAGTGTGTGTGAAGGGTAATGGATTCTAAGTAAGCAGGGGAAGTCAGTGCTGAATTGAAATTGCTTTGATCGCTTTCCCTGGGATTGAGGGGATGCGGCTGCGACCAACTCCCCTTGTTTTAAATTGTAGTCCTGCAGCCTGGACAGTCCATTGCAGGCACAGGGTGGGGGTGATGGCATTCCAGTTTTGGGACCTCTTAAAAATATGAGCTGAAGGAAGAGGAAAATCCCACCGGTTAGTAGCTGCATTGAGTGCTCCAGTCTCAGGCACACAAGAGGAGGGCTACTACTATACAGCAGGATGCAAAGTTTGGAAAACTCCTGGAAAGTCAGGGCTAGTGCAGGCAGGAGGGCCAGGCAGCAATGCGTATGGCGTACGAGGAAGATACCCAGCGAGGATAGACGATGCCAATGGGAGTTCTGTAACAAAAGGAGATACTGCTGCTTTGACCCTGAGACTGGCAGGAGCACCGCCTGCCCAATTGCTGCGTATCTGTTAGAGCAGTGGTTCTCAACCTTTTGTTCTAGTGCCCCCTTTCACTCAGCAAGCCTCGGAGTGTGATCCCCTCTTATAAATTAAAAACACTTTTTTATATTTAACACTATTATAAATGCTGGCGGCAAAGCGGGGCTTGGGGTGAAAGCTGACAGCTCGTGACCCCCTGAGAGGTCCTGACCCCTAGTTTGAGAACCCCTGAATTAGGGCAGAGCAAGAGCTATTACCCTTTCTTCTAAAGCATCCTCACAACTGCTTTTGCAGGCACCTTCTGCAAGAGCAGGGGAAAGAAAAGTGTGTCTGGAAGAAGTGCTCTTGCTCTCATGCATGTTAGGTTTTTTTGATATGGGGGCAGGCCTGCGAGCTTGTCTGTGTGTAATAAACTTTCTTGAAAACAAATCTTGTACCCTTTACATATCACAGTTACTGTTTACTGCCACTACACCTACACTTCAATCCTCTGTCAACTCCCTTGTACTAGAATATAAAGCCCACATCTGTGAAAAGTACAGCACCTCCATGTACTTTTTCCCATACAAATAATAAAGAATGTTTAATGCTTACAAAAACCCCTTTGCATCTCCCCATGGAATAAACTCCATTAAAGTTATTCATTTCACTGATGGGTGCTCCAGTCCCTCATGAGTTTAAAAGTGTGTTCTAACATGTGCTGTCTGTGCTAACAGCTTCATTGGTTAATGCCAGGCTGGCTGCCTTGATACTGAACTCTTCTGCCGTGCTGCATTCATTAGTTGTGGAACTGCCATGGTGGGTCAGGAGCTCTCTCATCCTGCTTTGTCTCATGCATGCTCACTCTCTCCATCTGCTGCGTATACATGGGAGTTGCTGTGTGATTGGGGTGGTGTCCCGACGCATCACGCTAACAGCAGACCCATCAATGTACCATGGGAATCGTCCTCTTTGGCCTGCACATGAAAGTTTAGTATCTCTGGTCTGTTAATAAACTGCTGGGTGGGGTTGAGGCTCATGGCTTCCAGCAGGGGCTCTGGACTAGTGGCCACCTTGATCACACACCCCATTAGCAGTATGCGTACTGCCCTGCATGACTCCCAACAGTTGTGTTTGCTGGGGTGTACTGACTGTGCCGAGGAGTTGGCCACCAGATAGCTCAGGCGTTCTCAATCAGCATTGGGACCCACAGGGGGTCGCGAGCAGTCAGCCTCCACCCCGCTTTGCCTCCAGCATTTATAACGGTGTTCAATATATAAAAAAGTGTTTTTAATTTATAAGGGTGGGCGGTCGCACTCAGAGGCTTGCTATGTGAAAGGGGTCACCAGTACAAAAGTTTGAGAACCACTGAGATAGCTGGTGTAGCCAGCTTCCACAGAGCAATCTCCACTCTTCTCTGGGGAGGGGAGCTCTCCTTGTCATGGTCTGCTCTAGTGGTGAGGCCAGGTGGGTTTGCTTCCTCGTTCTGAATGCGTGCAGCTGTTGGTCCTCATCTCTGCTGTTAAACGTCTCAGCCCACTACTCCATGGCTTACTGTCTGGAGCCAACATCAGCATTGCAGGAAGGGTGTGGAGACAGTTCCGGCAGCATCTGCAAGAACAGTAGGTGGACCTGGACAGCGGGGCTAGCGGGACGCTCTGGGTACTTGAACCCCTGAGAGAGCAGCACAGATGAGGCCTCGGAATGCACCCGTCAGGCATTCCAAATAACTCACAAGTCACCCAGGATCTGCTGGGAGCAGATTACCAGCTCCAGCCTCTCTCCATCTTCAATGGTTACACCCTTCAAATAACTACATTGGTCAGGTATCCTCTCTCCCTGAGTCAACAATTAACTAGTGCCCCAGAGTTTTCAAAGGATCCTTCGGGGGGTGAGGCACTCAACTCCCATTGAAATTCAGTGGTACATGGGAGCTTCTCTTTGGCTTCTGGTTTCAGAGTGGTAGCCGTGTTAGTCTGTATCAGCAAAAGAAACGAGGAGTCCTTGTGGCACCTTAGAGACTAACAAATGTGTTTGGGCATAAGCTTTCGTGGGCTAAAACCCACTTCATCAGATTCATGAAGTGGAAAATACAGTAGGGAGGTATAAACACACAGCACGTGAAAGGATGGGAGTTGCCTTTGGCTTCTTTGGTGAAAGGATGGGAGTTGCCGAGGTTTCAGCATGGATTCACCAAGGGAAGGTCATGCCTGACTAATCTAATCGCCTTCTATGATGAGATTACTGGTTCTGTGGATGAAGGGAAAGCAGTGGATGTATTGTTTCTTGACTTTAGCAAAGCTTTTGACACTGTCTCCCACAGTATTCTTGTCAGCAAGTTAAAGAAGTATGGGCTGGATGAATGCACTATAAGGTGGGTAGAAAGTTGGCTAGATTGTTGGGCTCAACGGGTATTGATCAATGGCTCCGTGTCTAGTTGGCAGCTGGTGTCAAGTGGAGTGCCCCAGGGGTCGGTCCTGGGGCCGGTTTTGTTTCATATCTTCACAAATGATCTGGAGGATGGTGTGGATTGCACTCTCAGCAAATTTGCGGATGATACTAAACTGGGAGGAATGGTAGATACGCTAGAGGGCAGGGATAGGATACAGAGGGACCTAGACAAATTGGAGGATTGGGCCAAAAGAAATCTGATGAGGTTCAATAAGGATAAGTGCAGGGTCCTGCACTTAGGACGGAAGAATCCAATGCACAGCTACAGACTAGGGACCGAATGGCTAGGCAGCAGTTCTGCGGAAAAGGACCTAGGGGTGACAGTGGACAAGAAGCTGGATATGAGTCAGCAGTGTGCCCTTGGTTGCCAAGAAGGCCAATGGCATTTTGGGATGTATAAGTAGGGGCATAGCGAGCAGATCGAGGGACGTGATCGTCCCCCTCTATTCAACATTGGTGAGGCCTCATCTGGAGTACTGTGTCCAGTTTTGGGCCCCACACCACAAGAAGGATGTGGATAAATTGGAGAGAGTCCAGCGAAGGCTCAGTGGTTTGAGCATTGGCCTGCTAAACCCAGGGTTGTGAGTTCAATCCTTGAGGGGGCCATTTAAGGATCTGGGGCAACAATTGGGGATTGGTCCTGCTTTGAGCAGGGGGTTGGACTAGATGATCTCCTGAGGTCCCTTCCAACCCTGATATTCTATGATTCTATGATTCATCTATGAAGGGCAACAAAAATGATTAGGGGTCTGGAACACATGACTTATGAGGAGAGGCTGAGAGAACTGGGATTGTTTAGTCTGCAGAAGAGAAGAATGAGGCGGGATTTGATAGCTGCTTTCAACTACCTGAGAGGTGGTTCCAGAGAGGATGGTTCTAGACTATTCTCAGTGGTAGAAGAGGACAGGACAAGGAGTAATGGTCTCAAGTTGCAGTGGGGGAAGTTTAGGTTGGATATTAGGAAAAACTTTTTCACTAGGAGGGTGGTGAAACACTGGAATGCGTTGCTTAGGGAGGTGGTAGAATCTCCTTCCTTAGAAGTTTTTAAGGTCAGGCTTGACAAAGCCCTGGCTGGGATGATTTAATTGGGGGTTGGTCCTGCTTTGAGCAGGGGGTTGGACTAGATGACCTCCTGAGGTCCCTTCCAACCCTGATATTCTATGATTCTATGATTCTGACAGTCCCAGCCATAGCTCTGCTTGCACATGGGCTTGCTGTGGTTCTGGGATCTTTAGCCATAGACGCCTGCTGAGGAGGGCAGTATAGCAGTCTACTGCTGGTGGGTAGTTTGGCAGTTTTGGTTGGGGCCTTGTCAGGGAGTGAACAAACCATTTATTTCTGCCTTACATCATGTTGACGGTCCTATGTCCTCCACAGCCCAGTCAATCTAAGCTTTGCAGCAAAAGGCCAGGAACCACGGCCCTACTGCCAGTTCAGTACAGCATCCCTTGTGTGAACGTAACATAACAAATGTATTTTGCTCCACATACAAATGTTTGGTAACTGCAGAAACTGTTTGGGGCAGGGAGGCGGCTGGGTGCTTTGAAAGCCTTCTCCTGTCTTATGGGTGGGGGCTTTGGGTGTCCAGAAGTGAGGGAGGTAGGCATCTGTTTGGGGTGTTGTGGAACACAGTAGGTAGGTGAGGTTTTTTTCTTGCTGCTGTTTCTCAGCATTACAATGTATGTTTCCCTTTCCCACAAGGGTGGGTGTGACTTTAAATGTGCTGGGGAGGGGAAGGTTTGTTCCTCATTCCTCTCCCTGGTGACTCTTGCCAGTAACTAGCCCTTGCCCCATCACTGCACTTAGCAATGGGTAAATGTGTTAGGTTAATGTTTATCCCAAAGTGCTCTAGCCAGGGCTAACATGTGCCCTTTGTCATAGCTGTTCTGGGCTGTCTGCAGACCCACAGAGATATAACGTGAGTTTAAATCTGCTTCAAGGCTTGTTTTCCCCAACCAAAAGGACTAGAGACTCTTTTACAAAACTGGAAGCATAGTTACTGTATTGCAGTTAGGCAGCCTGTATTTAAAAGGGGAGTGATGTGGCTATTTTTGCAGCCAATAATCACATTATTCATGGGGCTGTGGTCATGTTTGACTCGAAGTGCTTGTGAACCTAGGTTCTGGCTTCCCCTCCCTGTCCTGTGGGTTTAGTGTTGCTATTAATTGTGCTGCTCCTGACCTCTGTTTAGTTTATTGCTGTGATGCACTGCATAATGAATAGGGCTGGGTCACGGAGCTCCGGCATGCTTGCCTTTCCCCCGACTGTTAATTAAAAAAATTTTAAAAAGTCAAACTTTTCCTGAGGTTTGCTGAAGCTTTCCAGGCTTTTTGGAAACTTTCATCTGAGCCTTTTAGTGCTGCCCCTTCTGCAGAGTGCTGCCCGTGGTTGGTAACTGTTCCACTTGAGCTCTAAACCCTGGGGTGAGTAAAGACCAGTCCTTTGAGAATTACCCAACTCCTGGTGATTTTTGAGCTGCCTGCAGTTTCGCAGGCTACTCCCCAATTCCCAGTATTTTTGACATATCAGTGGAGAGCTAGACCCTGCCTTGAGCTCTTTGCACTGTTCTATCACAGCTGTTGGTGTGGAATGAATGAAGAGTATGTTGCACACTGGGATTAACAGGAATGTCAGTTTCCTGTGTTTTAAGCGTTCTCCTGGGAAGTGGAAGAGAAGCTCCCCTGACTTTTGATCAGCTGACCTGAGCACACTGTGGGGATAGGCTCCGGGTGTGGAATCTGAAGGAGCCCTTCTCTTCTGGATTCATAGCTAGAGCTTATGTTCTGAATCAATCCAAACGATCCATGTCTATGAGCCCAGCAACCTGAGTGATCAATGGGAAGTGCTTTGTCGGACTCAAATTCCAGTTAATATCGAGAGTGAATGACTTGGAGGAGAATAGATTTCTCCTGTCTAAAGTGTTCTTGTGTCAGCAGCCTTTCTGTCAGGCTCCTGCCCAGGAAGACAGGATATGGGTGTCTGGAGATTGTGGAAAGAGTTTATCACCTTGGAATGCAAGTGTTAGAGTTTGTTTCCTTAGAAGACCACACTCGTAAACTCTTTACCTTCTGAATAGTGTGCATTTCAGTGGGGGGGGGGCAGTGTCCAAGTTCTGAGACTGTCTGGTATCTGCTCACCGTGGTATCTGAGCACCTGCTTTGCCACACACCATTCTTGGGATTGGCGAGTTTTTCCGAACGGTGTCTTCAGCTCTTGTCCTAAACAGTCAGGCTTGGGCTCAGTCTTCTCTCTTCTGGCAAGGAGTTCCAGACCCAGTAGGCCTGCTGCAGAGACTGCTCAGCCAGAGCTGGGCTTACTTCCACAGGGCTTTTCAAACCTACCCCCTCTGTTGCTACAAGCCTGCCCTCCAACCTGTCTGCACAATGATCACATCACTATGCACCGGGGGCGGGGCAGCCTTAGGGCATGGGGGAGGTTCAGAGAGGATTCTTTGAGAACCACACCTCAAATGTTATTGATTCCTCTTACCATTCGTATGGATCATTAGGTCTCTCCCAGTGTCCTGTTGTAGAAATCGAGGCCAACTGGTTGTGCAGCATAGTTACAAATATCTAGAAAACTTCTTGCAAAGTCCTCAGGTTCTTGTTCTGTGCTTGTTGCCATGTATGTAAGCGGTATGGAAAACCTTTTGGATGGGGTTGAGGGTAGTCTTGATGGCTTATCCTTGTTGGAGTGGGTCTGAGTGACTGGCTTCTCCCTGTTTACATTGGTTCCGCTGGCATGGTCCAGCAGGATCCTTAGAGTATTTGGGATATACATAGGGTTATTCCTGTCTTTGATCCTTCTCCATTTGTGTTATGTGTGTGTGAAAGAGTTCTGATACATTTGTAGTGTTCTGTTCTTGGGGATCGATCTTCCACACAGGCGTGGCTGTTTTGTCTTTATTCCATGACAACTTTTAATTGGAAGTCGCAGACAGAGGAGTGATGCCAGCTACAGCAAAGCAGCGCTGAGCGGTATCCTGTTTCTCAGCCTGCGAATGCTGCAGTGTAGAATTCCTAGTGGATTAACCACATAGCTGGTTCCACTCAAACTCCATTCACTGAGAAGATCATGTGAGTCGTTATAGTTCATGATGCTACATGCTTTTCATGAAAGCAGGAAGTTGTATTATGTTACACAGTCCTGTTTCTGAACACAGTGGAGCTGCAGATTTGTGAAACATGTTTTTTTGTATTGGTGAACCCAAAAGTGCCTTGCAAAAAATAGTGTTTTTTTTCCCTCTCTGATTTATGACATATAAGGCCTGATAGGGTCACCTTTTTAGGAACTGTAGGAGTTGCCAGACTGCATAAGACCTGAGGTCATCTAGTCCAGTATATATCTGTGACAGCGGCTAGCATCAGATGCTTCAGAGGAAGGAGCGAGAAACTTCCCATGAGGCAGGTGTGGGATAACTTGCTCCCCACATTAGGTCTTGTCCTAATCCCCAATAGTTACAGATTCGTTTCAGTGTGAGTTTTAATCTCTTCCAGAATGTGGACGCATTAACTCTGGATACTTGTGTTATGCGTATGACTGTCCACTCCGTTTTGAACCTTGCTAAGTTCTTGGCCTCATCCTTTGTAATGAGTTTGTATGGGTTTCGAATTTCCCACCTTTTAAAAAAATTTGTTGACTGTCCCCTTATTCTTATGTTTGAGATGGAGACCAGCAGCTCCCGGTCTACCCACTACAGCAGGGGGGCCTCAGCCTTTTTCTTTCTGAGGCCCCCCCAATATGCTATAAAAACTCAACAGCCCACCTATGCCACAACACCTGTTTTTCTGCATATAAAAGCCAGGGCCTGTATTAGGGGGTAGCAAGCCGGGCAATTGCCCAGGGCCCCATGCCACAGGGAGCCCCATGAAGCTAAGCTGCTCAGGCTTCGGCTTCAGCCCCAGGTGGCAGGGCTCGGGGTGGTGTGGCTTAGGCTTTCTGCCCTGGGCCCCAGTGAGTGTAATGCTGGCCCTGCTTGGCGGATCCCCTGAAACCTGCTTGCGGACCCCCAGGGGGCCTTGGACCCCTGTGTTATAACGCTCCTCTAGACCACTTGTTTTATGTGCTTTTAACATATCCCCTCTTACGAGTCTCCTTTCTGAGGTAACATTTACTCTTCATAGGAGAGATTTTCCAGGCTTTTGAATGGTCTTTTTGCTCTTCTCTGAACTCCCTCCAGCTCTGCAATATCCTTTCTGAGATGGGGTGACCCCTACTGCACACAGTATCCAGACAAAGCCTCGCCATTGACTTATATAAAGGCTTTATAACGTTAATCTTTATTCTACACAATCCCAGTCCTGATACCTTGTTTTCTTTTGAGCTCAGCGCTTCCTTGATCTGTCTACACTGATGTCTTTCCTGAACTGGTTGATAGGTTAGACGCTTGTGTGGTGTGTGAGTAGTTGGATTTTTTGCCCCCAGTGTGCCTTACTTTGCGTTTATTAATATTGAACTCTGTTTCACATTATGTTGTGCATTCACCTAGCTTGGCTAACTTTCTCTGGAGCTTAGCATGGTCCTTTTCTAGTCGTTTTGTGTTAGATGTATCAGCACTCAGCTTCAGCTTCCCTGGTTTTGCGGGCAAAATTGGAATGAAGGTTATTACAAGGTGAGACTGAACCCAGGATAATGGGAAGAGAAATGTTTTTTTTTTAGTCAGGCAGTTTACAACTTAAAACAAAAAACAACCCCGGGGAGAAAAACTCTTTGTGAATGATCCAAACCCCGTTCCCTTCTGAGTGCTGAGAAAACTTCCACCAACATTTTGCTGAAAGAGTGTTTGGAGCAGGGTGGACAAAAATCGATGATTTTAAAAAATAAAATAAATCTGATTTTTTAAAAAAATTGAAATTAGATTTTCTGATTTGTTGAAATTATAAGTTTTTAATTTTTAAAAACAAACCTGTTTAAACTAAATAAATGAACATGCTGAATCCATGGGCCTCTATTAAAAACTTGGAGTTAAAGGCTGCTTTTCTATATAAAGAAAGAATGGGGGGAAAACATGTAATTTTTGAAGTTAGTCTTTATAAATCTGGCATAGCAGGTCATGTACTGCATTAAGGGCTTGTTTTGTTTAACAAAAATAAATTGTATATGCTGTTTTGTGTGTTTAATTAAATTCTAGTTACCATCCTCATGCAGCTTGACATAAACCATGAGCAAAAAGTTAATAATCTAGTTAATAAGCAATATGTCATTCACTATTTTCTAACATACTAAAATGTACAATTAGTTAATAAGAATCTGAAAATATTAAGCTATGCAATTGCTTAAATAAATATATATTGTTCTAATGTACGCTCCTAGTAATAACAAGATGTACCAAATCTAGTGTAAAGGCTCTGGTTAGTTGTAATTGTAGTTGTAACATGGTTCACTGGTTATATTAACCAGTGAGAATGCACTTTTCTTTAGAAAATAACTGAAGTGCAAATGGAAAAATTGATTAAAATGGATGATTGAAATCGAGGCTTTCCACTTGGTGATTAAATCATGATTTAAATTGCTTCTTAAATCACCTTGATTTAAATCAGTCTGCCGTGATTTGGCGGATTAGAGAAAACGGTGACTCCCAATATTGCTAATGTAAGAAACAAGCAGAAAAGTGTCAGCGTTAGCCCTTTATCTACCACGCAGGAGCAAAAAGGGCACAGGCACAACTTGTATTTGTAGGTCACTCTTACATCAGAACGAGTGCTTAGAAGTACCTTGCTGAAACAAAGGCCTGTACCTTAAGGAAGATGAGATATAGGGCATGTTAAAACCTGATGCAGAACTGACCAGCTGTTGAGCAGGGCTCAGAGAGTCGAGGAATTCATGCAGTTTTTAGCCCCAGGGGAAATTGGGGGGCTTTGGCTGCAGAGGCTTCATGTTCCATTATTTCTGTTGCAAATGACACTCTTTGGCATGTAGCTCCTCAGCTCTTGTGGACGGTGGTTTTAGAACTTTTGTCACAGTTACGCCCTTATATTTTCTGGAACGTGGGCCATTGCTTGAGAAATATCTTTGCTGTCTTTAGTATAGAACAAGCCAGCAGCATGTTGTAGTGAGCAGAGTCTAGGAGACATGTACTTTTTCCTATGGAAAGTCGGGGCAGAGAGGAAAAATGACCCTCAAAGGCAAATCTGTAACTAAACTTTGTGTAGAAACATTGTGACTTCCTCATCAGCACCCTGACAGTCAGAGGAGAGCCCTCATCTGAGAGTCCATATACTCTAGGCTTGGAAAACTGGCCAGAAGCAGACAAACGGCGGTTTAGAATTTGGTCACTCAGTGTCATTGGTTGGGTCACTCATCTTTCCAAGTGCAATGATGCAAACACAGGATGGGGCAGGTTTTAAAAATGCCCTTGTTACTGGAAATTGGGATGCTTTGCCAAGGAGGGGAGGGAGGAGTAGCTAAGCCATCAGTTTCTGCAGCCGCCTACATGACAGCTTTAAATGAGCCTGGATAATGAAATTGCACAGTATTAACTGTGGGTTTGATTGTGCCATTGTTCTCCTACATTAATGTTTTCCTGATAATGGAGGCAGCTGCAGATTGAAACTCACGAAGACTAGTGAATTTTATATTGTTTCTACCACAAGGAAACTACCTGTGGGCAGGAACTCAAGTACTAACTGTCAGGCTATGCAAGGCTCCCAGTGCTATTGGCAATCTGATTATTTACAAGCATGTTAAAACAGGCTTCTTCCCCTCCCCACCCCAAACCAATTATTTGGGAGTCATTTTCTCTTCCCTGGACTGAGGGTGGGCGGTAGGTAAGGGTTGCCCTGCCACAGACAATTAAACTACAAACCTGCCGAATCCAAGCACTCATGGGCTGGCCAGAATGCAGTCATGTGTCTCTGCTTTAAAGTAAGCACCGGACACCCTGGAGAAACTAGTCCTGTCTCTTGTGACCTTTGACTTGCTAGTTTCCAACCTGCTTTGCACTGGGTTAATAGAATCAGGGCTGTGTCAGCTGGTTGTTGTCGGAACTCCACCCAAAAGGAGTATAAGGTTCTCCTTGGACGATCTTTCTCTTCTGCTGATTGGCTGCTTGCTCGGACTACGTTTTGGTCTCATTCCCCTTGCCCTGTGTGGGTCCCCTTCATCCTTCCCTGGCCTCAGTGCCCACTCTTCCTGCCTTTGTGGTGGTTGCTGTTCAACTGACCCCTTTGTGGCTTCCCTCCTCTCCCAGCCCCCTTGAGAAACACTTACTATAATAAATAAAAATAAAGGAGGACAAACTAAGCCCACTCATTTTTACATAAAAATAAATCATGGCACTAACATGCCATTGAACTGTCCCTTGGTTCCCTCTGCTTGCAAGTTACACCCCACTTTTGACTCCATGTCTGTCTTGTCTGTTTTGATTAGGGACACTCTTTTATTCTGTCTGTGCAGTGCCCGGCACACTGCGGCCCTGATCTTTTTGTGGCCTCTAGGTGCCTCTCAGATAATAAATAACGTGCAAGAGCAAGGGGTAGGTGAGAACCTACTCTGGAGACTGCTTGACCTCCTGCCTAGCTGTAACACTATGCGGCCAAGGCCTGTCTAAAATAATTTTCCACATAGGCTGCATTTCTTCAAGGGAATTGGACTTACGAAGGAAAACAGAAAATTGTGACGTGGCAGCTCTCCGGCAGCGCCGGGACAGAGGCTGCCTTGCTGGTAGTGCAACAGCCTCTGGCTCGCTGGAGTTTGTTTTTTTCCAGTGTGTTTTTACATAGCGGGTGAATAGTTGCTTCGTAGTAGCTCTTCCATTTCACCTCTGTGCAGGACAGCTCTCTCCGCCAGAGCTTTCAGTCTTCCGAGGACGAGCCACGGGTCAGTTGAACACGACTCTGCTAGTCTAAAGAATTTTACACCAGGACTTGCACTAATAAAATTTCTCAAAATCTCGAAAACTAGACTCCTGCTATGTTCATCTTGCCCGGCTAACATGTTAACATACAAGTTGCCTTTGGTTGGTTGGTTGTCATTGACGTGCTCTTTGCGGACAGTATAGGACTCACTGGTGGAAATCTGGCCTGCTCTAGACAGAACAATGCAGCTGTACAGCCCGCATGCCTCGGGGCATCAGTTTATCACTAAATGAGGCCAAGAAGACACGTCCTCCCACTGTGCAGCATTGCACAAGTAGATGGTTTGTGGTGGGGTGTGGTTCTGCTTTTGGGATGTTGCCGTCATCCAGCGAGGATAAGGGGCTCAGTGCGACTGGCCAAGGGATGTCTCCTTGGCTTCAAGGGTAGAAGCCTGTGGGGTTTTATTCTTGAGGTAAGGACCAGTATTCTTCTGGTGCTGTGTGTGCTTTGTATAATAACTGTTGCAGTGCATGGCTCAGTCTGCGGGTTTCACGTTCCTATTCACATGGGAAAGGGACAATTTACTGGAAGCTCTCTGGCATGGTTCAGACTCAAGAAACTATTTTCAAAAACACTTTTTGTAAAGATGTTGAAAACAGTTTCATCCTGTCTACGCAAGGCGTTGTATTGTCTTCAGCACCAGCCCAAGGAAACCAATAGTTAACTGACCTAGCGCTGAAAATAGTGTCTCCCGGTGTAGTAGGGCTACAGGGTGTTGGAAAGTGGGAAACGAAACTCAATAGTGGTCAGGAGTGCTATTTAGTCCACTGTGAACAGGCTTCAGTAGACAAGCTGTCCAGAGGTCTCCTCCGTCTTACAAGGCTCATAAATCGCTAGGTAAGCATGTGATACAAAGGTTGGTTGGGAATGGCGTATGCCTGGATTCCATTCAGTCTATAGTTGAGTAAAGGAAGAGTAAGACTGTCTGTGCTGAAATGAGCTATCGTCCTTTTGCTGTGCCAAAGGAGAAAGCAGGCCTTCCTCGGCAGCGCTGGGGTGTCACCTGCAAGGCAGTTACAAAGCAGACTTTCACTAGAAGGAAGGGGTGGGGAGTGCCATTCACTTTCTGTTGTTGAGCTACAAGAATAGTGCCAGTAAAAAGGGCGCTGGCTGCCTGGCCAAATCCTGGGTGCCATGTGCGGTTTTTCAGCATGTTGGCTAGTCAGTCATTTGTTTGTTCCCTGTTTGAAGCTGAGCCTTGTTTAAACAAAGCAAAAGCAGTAAGTCTTTCTGCCAGGCTATAGGATTGTGGGTGCGGGGAAAATCCAGCCTTGGGATTTAACCCCTAAGGTTCTATCCGTTGTCTTTAAACAGATGGGCAGACCCAAGATAATAGCACCTCCAAGGCAGAAATTCGTGTTATTTAGCATCTTTCCTTCCCCTCCTGCATTGTTTGGTTTGAAGCCCAAGTGCTGATGAGTCAGAAGTGAAAATTTCTTACTCTCTAGTTTCTGATCTTTACCAGGGGTACAGTCCAGGATTGTTCTTATCAATGTGGAAGAGTTTTGACAAGTTTGCAATATGGGCTCCCATCTCTTATTACTCAAGATGGTAACTGACTGCAGGGAATTGCTGTTTCTGTGTCTCTCTCAAGACTACAGTGGAACAAACCAGATTCCTTTGCTTTATTTAAAGATGAAATGTTGCAATGTTAATTTAAGTGGCTAGGTCTGTTTCTTGTTTACCTGTCACCTTTCGCACATTTGTGCATTTAAAAAAAATTCTCCTTATGTTACTCTCTTGTCTAACACGTCAGTGGACCAGAGAGCTACAGTACATATATGTATGCAGCAAAAATTACATATGTTTATAATCAAAATATAAGGGAGACTAGAGTGCAAACATGGCGGAAGTGTAGAGTGAACCTCTGGTACGTCATTTCCCACAAGGTCTTTGAAGCTTCATTTCCCTTTCCTTCTTCGCAGTGTACTAATGGTCACTTGATGTGCGCTGGCTGTTTTATCCACCTACTAGCCGATGCCCGGCTGAAGGAGGAACAGGCTACGTGCCCCAATTGCCGTTGTGAGATCAGTAAGAGCCTCTGCTGCCGAAACCTGGCTGTGGAAAAAGCAGTGAGTGAGCTGCCATCAGAGTGTGGCTTCTGCATGCGGCAATTTCCTCGCTCCCTTCTGGAGAGACACCAGAAAGAGGAGTGCCAGGACAGGTAAACAGTCTCACCTGCTGTTCAGTGAGGCACGAGGTGCTTTCGTAACCCCTGAAGGGCAGCCCGCCTTAGGCCCCTCAGGCTTCTCCGCTGCACTGGGTGTTAGTGGCTGCTCCTCAGACGGCACTGTCCGAAGCAGAGCAGGCGGCGCCAAGAGGAGTGCGGTTTAAAACACCGGGCTTAGTTGGAGTGTGAATTTTTTATGGTGCTTCTGAACTGTGATTCTGAACCCTAGCGAACAAGACGCACCTGCAGTGTGAGTTTCAGACGGGAGTGTTAGCTTGGGTGGCAGCAGGTACAGCTAATGGGAGGCAGTTGGGTTGGGCAGACTTGCCCTGTTCCACACTACGGAAACCGAGTCCTACTTCAAGAATACGAGCTACCAAGTGAACTCTTACGTACACAGTCATGACAGCTCTCCACCTTCTCCTGGCCGTCCAGAGACACTAGCACAGGCAGATTCAGAACACCCGAGCTAAATGGTTGGATTGCCCTTCTGCAGTATTTAAAGGGAACTGAGTGACCCCTAGTGACGATTATAAAAGCGGCAGGAGGAAGGAACCACATGGCCAGTGGTCTTCTGCTGGAAAATAGCCTTCCAAAGCTTGTAAAACAGCAAGAATGGCATTTTCCTGAGAAATCGTCACCGCTGTAGGTCAGGCCAAAAGGTAGCTGGACTGCCTCTTGCTTACAGCTGAGGCTGTTTTGAGAGTTCTCACTTGCTTCCCAATTGCTGTAGAATCTTCAGTGAAGGGCGTCTCCTCTGGGCTCGTGGCAAGGTGGGGAGGAGGATTTCTCCAGTCTTACAGACCATCTTCCTTAAGGCTATGGTGGGATAACCACATTGAATGTAGGTAACCCTAAACGGACAGATGTTACAAAACCCCAGGGAGGACAGAAAAATGGAGAGCCAGAGAGACTAGGAACATGGGCAGCAAGTAAAATGAGATTACATTTGAGAAAAATATATCAGAACAATAATACCCTAACAGTGAGATGTGTTAGGCTGCAGAATAGTCTTCAAAAGAGGTGCTGTGAAAGGTCTATTGCTGAGGCATCTAAAACAAGGAAACAATGTGTGCTGGCCCCGTGACGTGGGGCTGGAGTAGAACACCTTAGCAGGCTCCCTCTTCTAATGATTGTTGTTTGTAAGGTGGTCTGGCTGCAGGTCACACTCGGTGAGACTGGAAAGTGAAGCTTTTGACTGGCTTGGCCACAAGTTGCTTTACTTCCATAGAATTGTAAAGCAGCACTGAGAGCACAGAGATTTGCACATGATTGTTTTCTATTGCTTCTATCTCACAGCCTACTGGCAGAGGCAGTGCATTGTCCGAGCCTGCGGCATGCACCCTACCTCCCATCCTTATCTCGTGTAGTTGTGAGCAGCCAGAAGCCTGTGGCATGCTTCTCTCGGGCAGAGCCCACTAGCCCAGAGAATACTGGCTAGACTGCAGCATGTCAGCTGGGGCAGAAGCTCCGGTTACACAGCGCTGTTGGGAATTCAGACTTACTGAACTGCCTGTCCACATGAGCGCTCCAGCTGTACTGCGATCAAGTGAAATCTAATAAACCAGCCAGGGTTGAGTGTCAGGATTTGGCTGGGAGGCCCCTGGCAGGAAGCTGCTTGTGTGCCCTCTCCGGTAAAATGGCACCTTTCCCATCTCCCCTACGGGAGCTATGCCCCAGCTTGGCATTACAGGGCTATGCTGTTGTAGGGGCTTTTTCAGTGTAAAATCCTGCCCACGCGTGGTCGCTGAAAATCCATCGCACTCATTGCAGTGAAAAGGGAGTCAGCGCTGACGTCTTTTCAAACTCCATTTCAAATTCAGTCCAGAAGGCACCTCCTGTCACTTCAGTGTATGCTCTGTACTTTACGCAAGTGCTTTTAAAAGGGAGTGGTGCTGGTATGGGATAGTTGCTACTTTACTACTCCACAGAGGGTGCCGCATTTCAGCGGTGGGTGAAGAGAGCCCTGCAAACGGTCCATAGAGTTCTTTGGCATCGCATAAAATGACAGGTGCTAAATAAATCCTGGGGAAGATTTATACTGCAGTAGTGCCCAGAGGCCCCACTGTGTCTGGTGCTCTACAAGCAACACACTAAGATGCCACCCCAGTTTAGGATTACTGACCCCATTGCTGGGACCAGCTGTTTCGTTTGAGCATGAATGACTGCAGCCAAACGTGCTGGCTGGCAAAAGCCTAGGCCTCTTTGGCACGGATGGAGGTTCTGGGATGCCGAGGCCCAGAGGTTTAGTGATGAATTCTGGTAGCCAGTGACGTAGTTACTGTTCCGCCAGGTTGGTCGGGTTTTGCTTTCAGAGGCTGTATTCTGATCAGACAATAAGTGTCCTCATTCATGGAGTGTCATTTGCCATTTGTGCATCTCATTCTGTGGTGCAGTGTCTGTCTACAGAGCAGACAAGTACTCCTGTTTGTGCTCTCTTTGTAACAGGGTGACTCAGTGCAAATACAAGCGGATTGGGTGCCCGTGGCAGGGTCCATACCATGAGCTGACTGTTCATGAAGCGGAGTGCACTCACCCCACAAAGACTGGGAATGAACTGATGGAGATTCTGGATGAAATGGACCAAACCCATAAAAAAGAAATGCAGCTGTATAACAGCATCTTCAGCCTGCTCAGCTTTGAGAAGATTGGCTACACAGGTAATCACTCAGACAGGGCAAAACCAGCCACCACCCAATATTTTCAGTGTCTTGCTTTTGGCACTCCTGTTCTTGACGTACTGATGAAGCCTGTTTTTCTTATGTAATGCACAGTGCCGGTCTGTAGATCAGAAGAGCTGGGCTTTGCTGAGCAGACAGTGGCCGCAGTGCGTCTGTCCCAGTAGTGCTCTCCGAGAAAGCTTCCCTGTCTGCTTGGCCGTTGGGTTAGCTCGTGTCAGTGTTCCTTGCTTGGTGCTGGGCGGAGATGGAGGGGTAGTCAGCCATGTTAAGAGTTGGCTCAGCAGCAGCAGATTTCATTGTCCTGGCGTCAGGTGGGGTTTGGATTCAGGAGGCGAATGCAGGATTTCGGGGCCTCGGAACTGGTGAAGACTGGACCTGTTTCACAGGCTATGTGCTTGGGCTCTGGACAGGAGCTGACCTCAGTTCTTATGGCGCTGCTTCCCTTGATGGCTAGTCCACGGAGCAGCACTTGTGTCGAGTGGGGAGGAAGGCCACTTCCTAGCTGCAGGTAAGGTGCTGTAGTTGCATCCACTGGATTGATGAACAAGACCAGAATAATAAGAATATAAAACCAGTGTTGCCTGTACTGTTTCTTTGTTTTACTGCAAGTGAAAATGAAATTTGACAGCATCCAGCTAACAGACCCCTTATCTGTCATCTGACACATCCTTCCACCTGGAGTCCAGTGTATTAATAACTGCAGTGACCTGCCCACACACACTGACCCTACGTGATAGGCCTCTTGTTTCCACTGCATGAGAATTACAGCTCCTCACATTCCGTTCTGGTTCCTGTTGTTGGGTCACACACAATTGGTGAGCTATTCAGAAAGCTTAATTTATCTTTCACGGGGGTCTCCGTGCTGTTGGTTTTGTACCCATCTCCTGGAGAGCGCTCTTTGTAATACATAGTCATTTCTCATATTTGAGTTCCTCCTGTTCTTGGTTTTCCTTTGGGTGAAGAAAAACCCCAGTGCAGAGCTATCTATTGTCTGCCTCAAATGGCAACTCATGAGGGTAGGGAGGGGGGAAAGAGGGATACAAATTAACTTTGAATTAACAACTAAACAATGCAATGAAACATGCAGGGAAGCTGGTTACTTTATTGGCACATCAGTGCTAAAGTCGGGCCTGGAGAATTGCTCTTTAAGATTTGTTTGTGCTTGAGGTACTTGCAGGCAAATAATATGGAAGAGAAACTCTGAAGAGGGTATGGAGGGGAAAGGGTGTGGGTGGGGAAAACACATTTCCCTTACCATAAATATTTAGCAGCCCCACAGAGAGGAGCGTAGAGGGAAGATCTCCTGGTCTCGGCTGGCTTTCCTCCTCCATTCTGAGGAGCAATGGATGCTCTGCTGTCCCAGAAGGGAGCCGCAGGCAGAAGCATGTGATAACCTCGTACTGCTCAAGGTCTCTGCTTGCCTGTCCCATGTGAGGCAGAAAGGTGATTTTTGTAGTTGCAGTGATAGCCACTCTAGCGTCCTGCTGCATTGATCACTTTGTTTTTTAAATCTGGAGCTGAGTCCTTAGTGAAACTTACCGAGGCCGGCGTGTGGCAAATGGATTGTGCTGGGAGCTCAGATCATGAAAAACAGAGCAGTCTTGTTAGCTGATCCACTTAGCCCGGATTCTGGTTTTTCCCAGCATTACATCCGTTGCTGCCAGTGGATACACGTAAGTAGTTGGCGCTGAGGAGGGGAGCGAAGTTCTGTAGCGTCTGCACTTGGAGCACCAGGCTGAGCTAGAATAGTTGGCTAGGGAGTGAGATAGTCCAGCTTTGCTCTGCTGCTGCTTTCCGGGTCCAGCCCTTGTAGGATAAGTTAGCTCAGGTGGGCACCTTCGAGAGCAGGGCAAAGCAGTAGCATTCTGTGCTGCAGTGCATGGCACTGGAGAGGCAATCGAGACACTACACCCCTATGCCTAAAGCAGTTACTTCCTAGGAAAAATGTCTTCTCTGTGTAGAGATGTGTGTTAGAAATAATACCTCTTGATCCCTGAAGATACAGCTGGACTCTTGGCTCTTTTATTGTAGGATTCTGTAGTAAAATGATGGTGTATGTCAAAGCACTGAGTTACCAATGCTGTGTAGCTTGAATAACTGATCACCTCCTTTGTCCAGGTGTTGCCTGCTGTGCTTTCCTAATTCTTCTGGAAACTTTGAAGAATATGTAAACCTGTATGAAATGCACCCAAAGGGTTATTGTACCTGTAGTTATGCTGTGAGCTTCCATGGTTTGTACAGTAAAGACTTCACTGGAACGATGTGTTTGTCCAAAAGTGATAGAGTTGACAAAGTCTTTGTGCTGGCAAAGAGTTTATTGGACTGACAGCGGACTGTGCCTTGAAACGGGGGCTGGATTTCAGATTTTAGAGTGCATTTGCAAAAGTAAATTTGGACCACTTCCACCCAATGTATTGTTATTTCTTTATGTATCTGAACCCGGAATTTTCTGTACCTTTGAACCCTGAAGGTCTGTGTTTCATATGCCCTGTTTTCTGGTTTTGCACTGTGGTAATGCATAATTGTGCCTTATTACCTTGATTACAGATCTGTATGCATAATCCCAATAAAATGTGCTTTGTTATCTGACCCGTACCCTGTCTGCGTGTGATGCTTGTTTTTATGCACTCCAGACCTCAGTTCGGGCACACCCAAGATTTTATACCTAGGATCCAGCTACAGCTTCCCACAAGACTGACCTCACTACACACTTATTGCCTGTCCCCCTGCTCTTTCTCCATCAACAGACCACAAAGAAACAGGTGTCCATCTTGCCATTCTTGACGGCATGGTTTATAACCAAATTAATGTAGATCATTTGCATCAGTCAGACCCACTTAGGCAACTGACTGATTCTGTGTAATTGTGTGCTGTGTGCACCACCCACTCACCACAAGCTAACATTAGCGTGTCATTTACCTTGTAACAACAAATTCAGACTGATATAGGGAAATACTTCTTTACACAACAATCAGCTGACTTGTGAGACTCTCTGCCACAAGATATTACCGAGGCTAAGAATTCCGAAAAGGATTAGACATTGATACTCAGAATAGCTACAGTTACACTAAATATGCAAATATCTACAGCATATAAACCCTCATGGCTCCAGACCTAAACCCATCAGAGACTGGGGATTCACTGTCTACAGATGGGGTTACTTCAGCCTTCCTTGCAAGCATCTGATTCTGGCCATTGTCAGAGAGAGGGTGCTAGACTAGATGGTCCAACCCAGTTTGGAAATCCCTATGTTTATAAGGTGGTGTATTCAATGGATTTGATTAACCTTGTTTGTATTTTATTCTCCCCTCTCCCTTTCCCTCCCCTCAATTTTATGCATCTTAAAAGTGCTTCCTGTATTTACTATTTTCGATGGACTGTTAAAGTGCATTGAGTTCCTTCCCAAGAAGTCCTATTTGTCCTGACACTGGCTTGGAGTGGTCACCCCCAACCCCAATTGCCTCCTTATGCCATGTCAAGAAAGGTCCTGCACAATAGCTACAGGTAACGTGAGCTCGATTGTTCAGGCTGCCAGCTGCTCTGGTTAATTGTCTGTCTGTGTTTTCTCCCCCGCCCTCTTTTGTTGTGTTGCAGAAGTTCAGTTCCGTCCCTATAGAACCGATGACTTCATCACCCGCCTGTACTATGAGACGCCCAGGTTCACCGTGCTCAACCAGACCTGGGTGTTAAAGGCCCGAGTCAACGACTCCGAACGCAACCCCAACCTGTCCTGCAAGCGCACCCTCTCCTTCCAGCTCATTCTGAAAAGCAAGATCAGTTCCCCCATGGAGTGTTCCTTCCTGCTCTTGAAGGGGCCCTACGACGACGTGAAAATCAATCCCGTGATCTATCACTTCGTCTTCACCAATGAGAACAATGAGACGGAGTATGTGCCGCTCCCCATCATCGACTCTGTGGAATGTAACAAACTGCTGGCTGCCAAGAACATCAACTTGCGGCTTTTTATATTCCAGATACAGAAATAGGCAAGGCTGAGTTATGCTGGAAGTTACCAAGAAAGCACCACTGAACCATAGTTACCTCGTACGGCTGCCTGTGCCCGTTGTGATTTCACAGTAATTTGATCATTTTAAAAGAAAAAAAAACAACAAAACGTCTGCATGTGTATGCAACAGCGTAAGCAGTCACAGCCTTCCTTCCCTTCCCTTCCCCCATCTTCCCCAGGGACAGACAAGAATGGAGCCAGGTCCGGGTCGAGGACTGGCACGTGGGGGTGACAGCTGTGAAACCTGCAGGTGCTGGCAGCATACCAAGAGCTCTTTGGCATGCTGTGGCGAGGGCAAGTTGGGGAGCCAGCGATCCAAGCAGTTCAGTATATGTGAATAGACAGAGTTTTGTTGTCCTGGTACAGTGCACAATCTGCATGTGGCAGCTGGGGGGGCTGTAAGGGAGGCAGTGGTGTTATTTTCTCCCCCTCCTTTCAGATCTCATGTGGCTTGAATGAACTGGATACATTTCAGTTTCCTGTTTTGCTTTTGGGATGGGGAGCACAGAGACAAGTCTAGCTGATTTAGGGCTTGGGAGAGCCTAGTTCATTATTACTTGTGCTGTCTGGTCCTCTGTCTATTGTATCAGTAGAATAAAACAAACGGGGATTCCCACCCTCCCCTTCCAAAAACAAAGCAAAACCCTAATGAGGTGTTTGGGGGAGTTTGTGGCACTTGTGCTGGCTGGGCTGACGCTCCACTCTTCTGTGGGAAGAGGATGGAAGTGGGGAGAAATGACGGAGCTGTAGTGCATTGCATATGAAAGTGCTCCAAAGAACCAGACTCCCCATTTGTGTCTAGTCTGTGTAAACTAACCCTTTGTTCCACGTCCTTTCGCCCCAAGCTTTTGGTCCAGTGGAGTTAACCATTGCCATGGTTTGTAAATGGAAGTTTAAGATGCAGGGTGAAGACTATGAAAAGCAGACACGCTGAGCATCGCATGATCTCTCACGGGATTGTGACATGAACCTCCTGGATTGAGTGGGCTTTCCTGGTAATTCCCAAGCGAAGATGCTCTTGTTCTTGAATAACTTAAGAACAGGTTATTGGAGCATTTTTGTCAGGACTGTGCTAACGGCGAATGGATCAGAACGGTTCAGTGTCCCCTCTCCTTCCCTTCCCCCACAAACACCACCTGGACTGCTGCAAACAAAATACTGTATCTCTAGTTTATTTTGTATTGCACATCATGAAGAAACAATCCCAAGGTCATTTCTACAGTTTCATGCTTCCTCCAGCCCTGCAATATAGCACAGGTTGAGATTTTATCTAGACAAGATGAGGACCTATGTAGAAACCAAACCTAAATTCTTGCAGACTTTTCGGAATGCAGGGTGAAATTCTGTCCCTTTGCAGTTTTGCCAAAACTTGAGTTTCTTGTGAAACAAGAAAAAAGAAACGAGTTGCAGGCTCTTCTAGTAATTATGCAATTTTACAGTGTGAGAATATTTTTTATATATGAATATATACAGCATGTTTATGGACAGGGATAGTGCAGCCAGTCACCAAATTGTGAAGAGATCTACAGGGATGTTTCACTCGACACTATTTTTAAGAAATGTAAATGTGGGATATTACTGGTGGTGGATGAAAACACTATCACAAGCTCATTAATGCCGTGTATTCAAGACCAGCCACCCAGTAACTATGCCCACTGATGTCAGGCTATCTAATTTTATTTTTAAGGAATAACTGGATTGGGTATGATGTAAATCATGGAAACCTCTCGCAGATGCTGCCTACAATGAAGCTATTACTGTTTTACTTTCTGTCATGAAGCTTCTTCTGCCCTGGGTTTTCATTCTGAATCATGTCAGCTTTCCAGCCTAGCTTTTTCACCTCCCACTGGCCGTTCGAGCCCTTTTATTGGTAACTTGATGAGTCTTTCTGCTGTGCCCCGTGGAATAGGAGAATGTTTATAGCATGAAGCCTAGTTAATAGTCTTAATAGTGTCTTGAAATCTTAGTGATGTCTTCTAAAGAGGCATCGAGTTTCATAGAGTGACAGTATTACGGCCAGGTTAAAACTTGCTTGTTGAAAATGCTCAGTTAGAGAGGGTGTGAGAGTTACAAAGGGAAAATCACTCTCCATTAGCTGCTGCCGTGGAGGTTGGAGTCTGAGGTTATGTGCTACAGGTGCAGCCCTGTCCTTCACGTCTCCCCTCTCACACCTTGCGAGCGGGATCTCCGCTGCCAGAGCCCCAGGTGTGTGGAATGTCTAACACTGACTTGCTAGAATTGTGAGCCGTCATTTTACAGAGGCGTCTCCGTCGCTTCAGAGGGATAACACCTGTTATAGCTTTCTTTTGATTCAATACCAAAGAGCCATTTTCCCGTTAGCCCCGTTACTCCTCGTTACTCTCACATGCTACATGTTAGACTGACAGACTAAATAGCATGCAAATGGCCAGTCTATATTCGGTGACTGTTTTGAGTGTGTCAGAATGACCCCAACACTACAGTGCCCATAGAGCAGGTCAGACCACCTTGGAAAACTTCAGAGGAACTTTTTTGTGATGAATGTAAATTTTTTCAAAATGGATAGTGTCAGGGTTGCCTGTCTTCTGTGTTAGCAACACTGAAGGTATCCCCAAAGGCTGACTCCATTTAGTGCTGTTTCCTGAGATCTAGTCGCTTACAGGATAGATTGGAAGCCAGTTCAGGAAAGATGGTGCCCTCAGGAAAAGCCATTCAGAACAAGCTGGCCACGATCAGAGTCCCTTGCTTGGAAAAGTCTAGAGTGGAGTCAAACACCAGGGGCAGACTGAGACTTCCCCTTGGTTATGGTAAGGGAACTTGCATCGCAGTTGTCTTCCCATTGCCCCAACCTGCAGTTGTTCAGTTTGTAGTGCAGTTTGTTCCTTTGTGTCAAATGCACAAAGGCTTGTCAAGGAAACAGAAATTCCCCTCACCAGGGGCCGTTGTGTGGTAGCTGACTGGCTCAGGCAGTGCCACGTGAATAGAGCTTGTTTTTTTACGAGGTGGAAGAACTCCAGTGCAGTCTGGTACAGGCCACTACTTCCTTCTGTGACTACCAATAGCTCTTTGAACCTGTCCTTGTTAACTGTTTTGAACAGGACTAGGTATCCACTGGATTATTGATCCTACTGGAATATGGGGGATTCCAATGTTCTGCAGACCTTCCAGGAGAGGATGGCCAGGTGTGGGTAATGTCAGCATGACAGAGCATGTCATGTTGGATTACGTGGACACTTAGTGCTCTGTTCACTTTACACAGAGTACGGCGGCACTGTGGCACGTATCTTCAGAGTAGCATCGTTGGAATGACCAAAAGTGATCTAGAAGTGTCTTGACTATAACCTTTGGGAAGTGAAGACTACCAGCTTTGGCATTTGTGAAACTTAGACTTGCCTTCTCCTAAGGCTCTAAGAAGCTCACAAGTGAAGAGTTGAGTCACCTTAAGGAAGGATTTGCCTATCCTAGTGTAACTGGAAAATACCACGTGCGGCAGATAAGCACAGTGCATCTATCAGGAAGGAGTTGCTACGTTAAGTCCTGTAATAGAGTATGAGAATTTAGTTAAAGCCACCATGCAAACTGATCAGTGCACAAGGTAGGTATATTTCCCATGTACCAGTGCCCTTTTCCCACTGTTGCAAAGGCAGGAGGGTGAGTATTTTCTAGAGTCATTAAAGGTCACCCTAGGAATGTTCTGCAATACCTGACACTTTCCATTTAGTGTAGCCTGGAAGGCATTGATCACTCTCTAACCAGTGCCACTGGTTTGCTAATACACCTGGTATGTTCATGTGCTTTCTACTGAGGCAACTGCCTCTTAACCCGGTGACCAAAGAAATCCAAGTTCTGGTATCAGCCGTGCGAGTGGTAGAACTTCAGTAACGGCTTCATGGGACGGGCTACTGAGAGGCACAGAAGCGAAACACAAAGGCGCTCTGCATTAATATGAGCTGTTGGAGGGAGGGTGAGAACTATGCATGGCTTCAAGACCTAAATTAAGGGGTAAAACTTTCCAAAGTAAATGGAGCATATGAGAAACATGTGCTTGGAAATAAACTTCAACAGAAGAAATCCTGTCCCTGAGGAGTTCCCCTTCCATCCTGAAAGCTTAGAGCAACTTGGGGCTTAGTTCAGGGGGAGCCTCTTTCCCAGGAGGCTTGAGAACCCATCAAGAGATGGCAAAGAGACGTCATTCCATTAGGAAGCTTTGAAGATTCTCCTAGAGAACTTCAGGCAAATCCTCTGGAGAGTTCATTCTGCTGCTCTGAGGATGGGCAGCTGCAGAGATCTTTGTACAGCTTTGTTCTAATGATTCACTTTTTAAAAAATTGGAAATGTTCAACCCCCACGTGCCCCTGAAAAGGAAAGACTCATTTTATATTTCTTAATACCGGCTCTTGACGCTTCTGGGTTTGATCCATGTGTAGTTTGCATGCTGGGTTTTCCCCACGCCAGCTTCTTCTTTCAGAAGGTTACCTGGGGACTCACTCATTTTCTAGTACATGGGGAGAATTTGTGGCAACCTCCAAACTTTTCAGGGTAGAATAATTTTACCAGGTCACTTCCCCAATTCCACCCCCGATGATTTTAAAGCTAGTAAAATCCTGCAGGTCTGAACTTGTTTGTGGCCTAATCTTAGTACAATAGTCCAGGTTACTATGTTTTCATCTCTGAGAGTGTTTCTCCAGTTCCGTGAGTGTGTAGGGTGAATGCTGGTGAGTTTCTGAGGGTAAATTGTTTTGTATTTGGTAACTCTTGTCCCAAGCAACTGGCTCCCATGGGAGGAGGTAGCTTTGCTTATCTTCATTTGGTTGTTGGGAAGAATCTGGCTGTTTTCTGTGCACTTTGCTTTAGATGATGCCCAGTGACAGTGGAGTCTTCCTGTGCTGCTGTCAAAGGGGGGTGCTCCCGGGCTTGCCCAGCTGAGCACCACACTGGCTACGTTGCAGGGGTTGGGGTCCCCACCTAATTAGTAAGTAAAACGGATGCAGCCGTCCTCATCTCTTTAATTGAGGGATGCAGCTTGGGTAGGGTGGTTGCCAGTGCACAGTGCTGCTGCTTAGATCAAAGTGTAGCCCTGTAATCTCCATGGCCCGTCTTCCCCATGAAGATAAGGGAAGCCACAGGCATTTTATGCAACACAGGGTTAATCAGTGTCGGAATATTAGTCTTCTCTCCAAAGACAACTCCAGTAGGCCTTGAATTCAGATGGAACAGATTTTTTTAATGCAACTCTCTTCTGTAGATTCAGGCAGGAACCTCCAGTTTGCACATTTAACGAGATTCCTTTAGTCTCTGTGTGATAGTTGCATGAGTTGAGCAGAAGATGTCGTCAGACAGCAACTTTGAGTGAAACGGGCACAATCTCTGAGAGTTCCCAATATTAAGGCAAATTGAGACCCAGCCCGTCAACTGTGATTTAATGCAACTCTGCGTCTCCTGCACCATAGGGTGCTTCCCAATAGCATGCACAGTGCCATGGGCTGCACATGACAAACCTGTCTGGGCAGAGACCCCTTACTGTCATCTGATCCTCCCCTGTGTGTGTAGATCTCTCCCTACTCCTCTTTTGTGTCATACTGTTTTACATACTGTTTGCTATGTGCCTTTAATATCGGCCACTGTTTTCAAAGGATGGCTATGGGAAAAGTGGAACCCTTTCCCAGGAATGTTCCTCTGCAGCCCTCAGCAGATGCTAGTTGAATGAATGTGTCTGCAGGTCTTCACTAAAGAGGTATTGCCTCTTCCTCTTTCTCTTCTCTTGTTGCCACTGAATGTTTCTGTCCCCTTTTTTTGCCTCTAGATTCCTCTCTCCTGTAAGCGCAAGGTGTTGTGCTTTGGAGTAGCCATGTGTTTCCCGTTTCTGAAAGGTGGGACTGAGATTATTGGTCAGATGCAGACTTAAATTTGCGTAAGCCTGGGCCAGTCTTTGTGGCCCAGGCCTGGGGAGTGATGTGACCAAATTGTGTCTGAATGGGACTGAATGCACAGTCTTCCCCTGTGGTTACTGTTTGTACTGCTTCACTAAGACAATGGCAGGTAATCTCTTTGGAAGCCAAAAGACAGGGCCCTTGTACAGTATTACAAAAGTTCTTGTATATTAGTATTAGTTCTAAAAGGGCAGAACGAAGGGAGAAGCAACTATATATCCACATCCGACCGAAGCATTAGACTGAGAAAAGCACATTGCAGTGAGGGGGAGGACCTGGTAAAGTGGGGACTCCAGCTGGGGTTACTCATCAGAGTCCAGCTGCTAGAGTTGGCATTCCATAAGAGCTGTGTCCATTGCTCCCTTTGGGTTTGCGGTTTTAAAATGCCTTCCTGAATCAGTGGCTGTGTCCGGGAGTCCCTGGCCAGCTGCTAGCCAGACTCAACGGATTTCCTGGGTGTGATGGTCAAAAAATTCTAAATTATCAAATTTTTTTGCAAAGCTGTTCTCTCTCTCCTCGCCCTCGTCCCTCAACTCCTTTGCATAGGTCACCCTGTCCTTACTGGACATTGGAAAATTCATACACAGTAGCTGAGCCTTACATGTCTAGTTCAGTACTAGACAAATAAAGATTGTAGCACGTCTCTTCATGCCAGGGCTGAAGACTGGCAGACCACAAACCTCCTTACAGTATTTACTGTGGGTAATTTATTTAACAGTGAATGTAGAATTAAAATAATTTAAAAGCTAACGGTTTGTTTGCGGGATCGTATGTCCTCTCTGTAATTGGCCTGGTTTTATTTGTGTTCTCGTTCCTTTAGTTCATTCTATATAGCAGGGCTAGAACGGACAGGGTGGGGCGCGGGGGGGTGAGAGGGTTAATTCTAACTCTGGGATTCAGCTTGAGGCTGGTGTTCAAAGTAGATGAGGGTGGGTGGGTCTCAGTCTGGCCTCTGGACATTTGTCTCGCAGAACCAGCCCGCAGCTGGCAGGCGAATCAGGGCGGCGTGGGACTGGACTAGTGGGGACTGCCGTAAGTCAGGGCTGAGAAGCGCTGCTAGGGCGTTGTCAAGAGAGCACGTGCAGCCCCTGGCTTGGTTACCGCTACCGCTCGCCTCCTCCCAGGGCCTGAGCACTACACGTGGCGACCCCCGTCTGAGAGGGCTGGTTCTGACGCTGTCGGGAATGATTTCTTCTGTTCCTTTTGTGGTCTGCGTTCTGTTTGAATAGTTTCTGTATGTAACTGTAGTAAAAAACCAAACCAAACCACTTGTGTCTGTGTTTACTTGACCAAACCGTGCTGCCAGTCATCCTCCCTGCTCTCTGGAAGATCTGCCAGCGCCGTGGGGTGCAGAGTCTCTGTTCCGTGGAGCAGGCCCACGGGGCAGGTCAGCTTTGCTGCTGGGGCAGCTCCTGACCATTCTAGGTCTGGTGCACTTTGTCCTGTCTCCGCGCAGGGAGCTGGACTAGATGACCTCTCAGGGTCCCTTCCAGCCCTACATTTCTGTGACTCTCCCTGGAGGAAACTTGAGCCCCACAAGATCCCATACTTTATCAAAGGAGTTGATTCCATTTGTGCCGTTACAGTAGCCAAGAATGGTGAGAACATTGGAAAGGGACCTCTTCGAATCCCAGCCAAAGCATGCTAGGCATGGCCCAGTTCTGCTCCTGGCTTGGGTCTGCATGGTCAGGACCCCAGCAGCCAGACTGCACGCAGTGACAGCCCTGTGTAATGTTCCTGACCAGTCAGAATGGAGGCACCACAGTGTGGAGAACGAACAGCCACGCCACCCAGTAACCCAAATATGGCTACTCCCCTCTCATCCCTGCTTCACCTGCCCAGTGTCTGGGTCTCTGAATCTCAGCATGTCCTAGGCCCCACAGCCCAAGTCTGTGGGGGAGAATAGGACTGTGGGAGTGAGGAACCCAAAGTTAAGTGGTTAGGCAGTGTGATGGCAGAGAGATCAGGGTAATAACAGGAATTCCTCATGCATAGTGCTGGCTTCTAAATTAAGGGGGGCCGAGGGGTTACTGTGGATAGTCCAGTGATGTCATCTGCTCAGTGGGAGTCAAAAAGCAAACGACCTCAGGATATAGAAAATAATAAAAATAGCTCTTCTTCTATCTCCATGGCGGGGCCTTAACCCAAATGCTGGGTTCAGGACTGGTCACCTTCTCTCGTTCATGGCCCAGCAGCAAGCGAAGGGGTCAAGGGGTGGGTAGTGAAAAGGGTTAGAGTTATGAACTCTTCAGCACGGGGAAAATGAGAAGGCCTGGGGCTGTTTCGAGGGGGAAGAGGAGGTGTGATGTAGGGGTCCAAAATAATCGAATAGAGAAGGTGACTCGTGCGCTTCTAGTTATCTTTTCTGATACAAGAACAAGGGGACGGTCTGAAAGGCAACAGAAACTGAAAAAAAACATTTTTGGCATGATGCATTGCCTGTGAAACTCTCTGCCACAAGCTTGCTGAGTCCAAGAGCTCAGCAGGATTCAGAACAGGATTGGACATTTGTAGAGGTAACAGGAACACCCAATTTAAAAATAAAATTGCTCGTTGGGGTTGCGATTGTATCTCTTTAAGTTGTTTGTACGACACCTTTACACTGGGGCCCTCATCCTGACTGAGCCTCTGAAGTTTTGTAGTAAAAATAGCCAAGATCATGATGTTTCAGATCCTAGCTCAATGTCGGGGAGTTAGGACGAACTCGGAGCAGATTATCCCAGAATTGGGCATTCTGGACGTTCTGGCTCCTTCCCCTGAAGCCGCCAGTCCCAGCCACTCTCAGCACATCGGACTAGATGGAGCCGTGCTCTGAGCCGGTAGGGCAGTGCCTGCGTTTCCTGCTTTTATCTCCCTTTCTTTGTACCTCTTGTTGCACCCTGGACCTTCCACCTTTATTCTCCCTGGCGCCCTCTGGAGATACTGAAGTCGTGTAGTTGCCTTTGGCTTTAACACAAGTCAGTGTCGTCAGGCGAAGTAGCTGAAACATTGACTTTGTTCATTACTTTACCTGCTTTGTGAAGTGCTTTGAGCTCTGCTGATGAAAAGCGCGAGATGAGAGCGAGGTAATATTATTACTCGCTGATATTGGGAGTGCTGTGTGTAGAGGTTAGGTTTTCCATATGCTCTTTTTTATTAGCAGCAGCAGCCTTTGTGATGGATGGTCCGTGCGTTTGAATAACACACTGTCATTGTGATGTTAGACTTGGTACAACACTGTAATCCTCTGGCCGGTGACTATTGAAAACTAGTTTGCCAACACGTTACTTGTTGGTACAGTGTGGCCTATTTCTGTAGGCCCCCTCCATCCCGCTCAGCTGGGGTGTGCTCGGGGTATAAGCCCACGCAGCGGGATCCCTCACACTACAGCAGCACAATCCTGATTCACTGCGTCTGATCGTGAGTCCCACTGATTTCTTTCTATTTAATTTCTCTGGGTACTGGGTGTCACTCAGACTGTCCAGAGCAGCCATTTTATGTATATCCTCTGTGCATAAAACCTCACCGGGATCCATCATCCTATCAAGCAGAAGAAAATGTGAACCCACCCCCAAAAAACCCCTCTCTAGCTATATGGTCGTCCTGCACCATAGGACGGGGGTGCCTTCTAAACTCCCCCTCTCTCACCTCCCAGAGCCGCAGAGACGTAGCTGGGGTTTTCTGTAGGTGACATGAGTTGGTTGGGGTTTGTGTGTCTGTTGAAGCACTGCGTGAAGGCACGTGCAGTCTCCGATGTAGATCTGGGCGTGGTGAGGTGGATGGAGTACGGAAGGGTGGTTCAGTTCAGCTGTGTCAGCTCCTTCTCCCACGCGTCAGGGTCCTCTTGGTTGGCAGGTGAGAACAGAACCGCGCTGGGCGGTAGCGGTTGTGTGGGGAGAAGTGACTATTTGGGTGGCTAGTGCCATGGAGAGCTCTGCATCTCGGGACAGACATTTTGGCCTGGAGTCTGGGGAGCCAGTGCGGACAGCGGACACCCCGTGGGGGATGTGCTGCCAGTGACCTGTGGAGCTCCTGTGTGTTGTGCAAGCTGGAGGGTTTTTCAGAATGTTTCTAGATAGCCGTCGTGATGATCAAACCTGGAGGCCACAAACACACAGATCCCGGCCAGGTCTGTGGCCTGCTGGAGGGGAGCGATCCTCTGGCCAGCCGCGGAGACAAGTGGGCGTCTCTTGCTGCTGTGGCTCTTTCGGACTCATGACCACCAAGTGTCCAAGGGACCCCAACGTGGTGGACTGAAAAGGTGGGGGAGGAATATAATTTATTGGACTGACTTCTGTTGGTGAGAGAGACGAGGTTTTGAGCTACACAGAGCTCTTCTTGCCAAAGCAACTTCCTCAAAGGACTTCCTGTTTCTGACAGCAGCCCCTCAGTCTGACGTGGATTCACCTTTAGCCAGGGGTTTGCTCCACTTCCAGAGGATGGGCACAGTCAGGGGGCTTGGCCCTCCTGAAATGGAGCGTCTATAATAGGGCCTCCCTTCTTGGCTACGTGAGGCCGAGAACCTGATGCTCAAGCACTGGCTAAGCTCGGAAACTTCTTGCTCCTGATCTGTGGAGGGGATTCAGATCTGCCAGAAGGAGCCAAGCAAACCCCAACGGCCCCCGGCTCCTCTGCACCCGAACCCCAACGGCCCCCAGCTCCTCTGCGCCCAGGATGCCCCCTGGGCAAGACGACTGTAATTGTTAGGTGCCGTGTGGAACTGCACTAGAGACAATCAGATTTTGTAATGAAATACACATTGGCAAGTTTTCTCAGGCTGAGAGTTTTGATTTTCCTCCCCCTTCTCTGCTCCAAGAGACTTTTGTACGTTCCCTGACTAGACACTTTCACTCTGCCCTGCAGAGAACTGACCCACCGGCCCCCGGGAGCAGCCCCCTCGGCGTGTCAGGTTACAGTTCACCTGCCTTCCCTAATACCTACTTAAAATCCCTTCCCCCTTGTGAAGTCGAGCCAGCGTTTCTTCTCCAGGGCATATCCTCTTCCTACCAAGGGTGTTCAGACCTGTGCGGCCAGCACGGACCCAGGCCCTGCAATCCTGGCACTACCCTGGATCCTGAGAACTGGCAAGAGGCTCTCAGATAACCCCATCCCTGTGTCAGTCTGTGACACTGGCCCTTTTCTGCCTCCTGGAAAGCCTGTCCAATGAGGCCTGCTGGTTTCCCACGCCACGGGGGCTAGCGGGGGCTGCTGAGGCAGGTATTGTTTAATCTGGTCTCTTCTCCCAGAGCAACTTCCACTGCTCTCAGAACTTGGGGCTGCAGAGGCGGAAGGATGGCACCGGCGAGAGCTCAGCGCTCCCTAACGCCATGGTGGAGCGTTCCTTCCGTCGTGACTCAGAGCAAAAAGCTGCCCCCCGAGCTCCCTGTGCGTCCCGTCCAGTGAACTGCCTGGTGCTGCTTCATTTGGAGAGATCTGACAAGGCCGCGGGCTGAGGGCAGTAACGCTGCAAAGCCCAACACGAGTGGGGCTGTTTTCTCCACGTTCCTTCTGCAGCTGTGTGTTCAGTGGGGCCTACATCTTAACCCCCCCCCCACAACTATGGGCTAAAAATATACACCGGACCCCTGTCGTCCTACAGGTTAAACCTGTTTGCTGGGGTGGGAAATACCTGCTCTACTCTGCCCTTTGGCCAGCCTCGTGCTCCCCAAGCCACACCTGGGCCTGGCTGGGGAAGGGGCATAGAAGCTGGCAGATCGTGTATTCCACATGTAGCAGGATGTTTGAGTTTGGTTTGACGGGCGGCTCGCTGCTGCTGCTGTTTATTGCAAAGAAACGTGCGAGAGCCCGTGAGGAAGAGAGACGTGGCTGGCAAAAGAACAGAAAGAAGGCAGTGCCAGTCCGCCTCCATCCCCGGTTTCTGCCTGACCTCTGTCCTCTGACCTGAAAGGATCCAGCTCCTCTCTAGTAGCAACAAAGAGATGCCATGTTCCCCTCTTTAATCCTGGCACCTGCCACCTCCACTTTGCTCGTCGCCCGTTCCCCGGAAAGGCCTCGTGCCCATTGCTGATGGTGCCAGCAGACACGCGAGGTGCCGCCGATGGATGATGCGAACACAGGGTGAGGGGAGAGTGCTACCTCGTGCAATAGGACCTCGGGGGGGATAGCTGCTGCTGTTTGGCTTCATGTGACCCTTCGAAACAGCCTCCTGAAGAGTTCTGCGTGCGTGACCGAGCGGCTCGCGGGGGCCGCACGGGACACCCAGCGGTGCCGGAAAGACCTCAGCCGGGGGAATTCTGGCACAGACGTCACCATCTGACAATTCTGGCACAGACGTCACCATCTGACCAGTCCCGCAGGAAACCGTGCGGCTTGCACTCCACGCCGTGCGTGCCGGCCTGAGCGCTGTGGGGCGCGCGCCGGAGAGAGCTCGACGTTGAAATGTCGTGCCAACGGAGGAGGGCGCTGGGTGTGAGTGACTGAGCATGGAGAGAGGAGGTGAGCCAATGGGCAGGCTCCACTTCGGAGTCACATTTGAAAGTTGAAAGTAAACGAATTAACGCACCCCTGTCTGCTTGGGGAGATGGAAGCGTGCTGCGGCTCGGTCCATGCGGCCCACCAAGCCGGACACGCCTTTCGTCAGGCGTTTGGGGGATGGACACTGATGCCTGGAGCATTTCTCGGCTTGGCTGGAATAGCAGGTGGGTTCAAACCAGCCCTTCCTGGGCTGTACTGGGTGAGTGCGCTGCTTTGAAAGGGCTTGGTCCCTTTCCCACAGGGAAGTCGCCCTGACTTCCTGCTCCTGTGCCCTCTGCTGGGGTTCTGCGGGACCGTGAAGGCCAGAAGGGACCATGGTGCTCAGCTAGTCTGGAGAGACCCCCCCCCCCCCCGTTCTGAGACGATCACAGCCTGGGGGTGTGGCTCTGGTTCCCTGAACGTTGGGTCCAGGTTCCTGGGGCAGAGCCCAGGCCACAGCAGGACTTGAGCCCTATTCATGCAGGTCATTGCCTCATGCCTCCTCTGCACCCAGGTCCTGTGGGGTCTGGCACCGGCTGTGCTGTGGCTTGAGCTGGGCAGCCTGGAGACCTGGGTTGCAGGCTGCCCTCCCCGAGCTCTCTGCCGGCCACTGGCTTCTGGGTGCAAGCAAGGATCCTGGGCCAGTAAGCCTCACTTCAGTCCCTGGAAAAAATCATGGAGCAGGTCCTCAAGGAATCAATTCTGAAGCACTTAGAGGAGAGGAAAGTGATCAGGAACAGTCAGCATGGATTCACCAAGGGCAAGTCATGCCTGACTAATCTAATTGCCTTCTGTGACGAGATAACTGGCTCTGTGGATGAGGGGAAAGCAGTGGACGTGTTGTTCCTTGACTTTAGCAAAGCTTTTGACACTGTCTCCCACAGTATTCTTGCCAGCAAGTTAAAGAAGGATGGGCTGGATGAATGGACTATAAGGTGGATAGAAAGTTGGCTAGATTGTCGGGCTCAACGGGTAGTGATCAATGGCTTCATGTCTAGTTGGCAGCCGGTATCAAGTGGAGTGCCCCAAGGGTCGGTCCTCGGGCCGGTTTTGTTCAATATCTTCATAAATGATCTGGAGGATGGTGTGGATTGCACCTTCAGCAAGTTTGCAGATGACACTAAACTGGGAGAAGAGGTAGATACGCTGGAGGGGAGGGATAGGATACAGAGGGATCTAGACAAATTGGAGGATTGGGCCAAAAGAAATCTGATGAGGTTCAACAAGGACAAGTGCAGAGTCTTGCACTTAGGACGGAAGAACCCAATGCACCGCTACAGACTAGGGACCGTTCTGCAGAAAAGGACCTAGGGGTTACAGTGGACGAGAAGCTGGATAGGAGTCAACAGTGTGCCCTTGTTGCCAAGAAGGCCAATGGCATTTTGGGATGTATAAGTAGGGGCATTGCCAGCAGATTGAGGGACGTGATCGTTCCCCTCTATTCGACACTGGTGAGGCCTCATCTGGAGTACTGTGTCCAGTTTTGGGCCCCACACTACAAGAAGGATGTGGAAAAATTGGAAAACGTCCAGCGGAGGGGAACAAAAATGATTAGGGGTCTGGAACACATGACTTATGAGGAGAGGCTGAGGGAACTGGGCTTGTTTAATCTGCGGAAGAGAAGAATGAGGGGGGATTTAATAGCTGCTTTCAACTACCTGAAAGGGGGTTCCAAAGAGGATGGATCTAGACTGTTCTCAGTGGTAGCAGATGATAGAACAAGGAGTAATGGTCTCAAGTTGCAGTGGGGAAGGTTTAGGGGTGGGATATTAGGAAAAACTTTTTCACTAGGAGGGTGATGAAACACTGGAATGTGTTACCTAGGGAGGTGATGGAATCTCCTTCCTTAGATATTTTTAAGGTCAGGCTTGACAAAGCCCTGGCTGGGATGATTTAGTTGGGGACCTGTCCTGCTTTGAGCAGGGGGTTGGACTAGATGACCTCCTGAGGTCCCTTCCAACCCTGATCTTCTATGATTCTAAGGAGTCCTCCTGCATGCCCCTGGCTGCTGAGTTCTCTCGGGGGTCTGCCCCTCCTGCCCACTGGGGTGGTTGCCCCCCTTTCTGGCACTTGCCTGCTGGGGTGGGTTGCCCCACTCAGTCCCCCTTTCCATCCCCTCCCCCCCACCCCATTCTGAGGTGATCCCACTTTCCTTCATTGGGGGTCCCCTCTCCTGTGGGTCAGTCCCCTCTGGTTGGCTTGGCCCCTTTCCCAGCGCAATCCCCTCAGCCCTCAGGTGACCACACTCTGGCCCGTGTGGCCCGTTCACCCTGCCAGACAGGAGCCACATCCTCTCGCCCAACCCCCCCTGCCATCCTTCAGCTTGATCCTCTAGCGATGGACTCCCCCGTCCTGCGGGGAGAGAGATGCTGGGGGGATGGTGTGAGGGGGCAGGGAGAGCAGGGAGGGAGATGGGAGGGATGTCTGAGGAAATAGGTGGGGAGGGCAAGCCGTGAACCGGGGCAGAGGAGACGGGGGCAAAGGACCAAAGGCTGAGGACCAGAGCGAGGGGCCGTCAGTGTGTGGGAGGGGAGAGGAACCAGCCAGAGAGGCAGGACAAACCCCACAGACCCATGAATTGGAGCAAGCCCAGGAGGTGCAGGGGCTGCAAAAGATGATGAGAAAAATTCTCCCATCTCCAGCGGGCAGGGGAAAGGAGCGAAACACTGGGGGCAGCTGCAGTGGGGGCCGGTTTCGGTGTCTCGGGGTTGCTTTTAACAGTCCAAAAGAGGCGCGCCTGCCCAGAAATCTGGGACAACTGACCCCCCCACAGGCGACGATTCCCCGCTCGCAGGGCTGAAGCCCTTGGGCTTTGGCCCCCCAGGGTGGTGGGGCTCAGTCGTTTTCAGGTCTGGGGTCGTGTAGTAATTTTTGTTGTCAGAAGGGGGTCCCGGGGCAATGAATCGCTAGGCCTTTTAAACTGCCCTTCCAGGTAGAAACACCTGTCCCCTCCCCCCTGCATTAGGCTTAGGGCGGGAGGTTTAGTGGCTGACCCCCAGCCCCGCAATAAGGGCACATGAAGCGTCGGGCTGACGCGAGGAGCCGCAGGTGCAGCGTTTCCCCGGAGCACTTTCCCTGCGTCAATTGTCCACTCGCTGCTGCATCAGAGCAACATTGTAATGTCACAGCCAGGACGGAGATCGGGGGGCATTAGGGGCATTGCCCCCCCAGACTGCAGCTTTCCACTCCCCTCCCGGCCCTGGCCCTTCAGTGCAGCCCCAGGGCACACAGCCACTTGCCCGGCCTGGCAGACCCTGCGTTTGGGGGGGCAGGGTCTGGAACAGGGGAATTTTGGGGGGTGGGGGAGCCTGGGTCAGAGGCGCAGAAGAGGCGCAGCTGGAAGGTTTCCTCCTCCTGCCCTCAGCAGCTGGCTTGCAGGCGGGGGGTCAGGGGTTGCTATTTCACTGTGGAGAGTATCGGGGAACCCCCATGCACTGAACTGTCCCCTCCATCTCGGGTGTTGGTGGTGGGCTGTGGGTGGGCTGTTTTGCAGTGAAGGGCTGGGGGATCCCCCTCCCCAGGGCACTGACCTGTCCCCTTCCCCCCTCCTGTCTCCCCTATCCATGCGGGAGCCCTCCCCCACCATTATAGGCTGCGCCCTCCCCAGCCAGGGTGGGGCACGAAGCTGCCAGCAGCAGCATCCTCAGCCTGTCCCCACCACTGGGCTTGCTCAGCCGTTTTGCTGACTGGGGGCTCCCCTGCCCCATTCCCCCCACGCTCAGCCCCCTAACTCCCCTCCCAAAACATGACTGTCCCACTCCTTAACTCGTCATATGCCTTTGCTCGAATGGCACTCCCCACAACCGCAACAGTTCCTAGGGCTCGGGCGTGACCTTGCACGTGGCAGGCTTACGGGGTCTTTTCCCAGAGAAAGAGCCTCACACAGTAATAACCCTAACCTCTGTTGATTACCAGTCACCACAACAGAACACACATGCTGAGCACACAACGCTCCCCGCTCCCAAGGAGACCGGAGCTTTCCCTGGTGGCCAGTCAGGATCAGGTCATCCGGGGACTCCAGTTTCTGCCCGGTGTCACGGGCTGGGTGCCGAGGTCTGGCACCTCTGCTCTTGGGCTGTGTCCTGGAGTTGGTCCCAAAGCACTTCCTTGTGGACCCCAGTTCATACAGCGAAACTTGAGTCCTGCGTAGCTGGGCCTTCACCCGTCATTTTAAAGTACAAGACAGTACTTCTCACCAGTCCTAGCCCCTTCAGACCCCACCACCTTAGCTGACTTACACCTTGCAAGACTAGCCACGCAACAGACAGAACCAAGCAAGGAACCAGCCAGCCAGACCCTACAGAGAAACCCTGGAGAAGTGGGGACCGTGAAGGCAGAACAATAGAAGGGGGGATTTGACAGTCACAGCTGGTGAGACGTGAGTCCTTGCCAGACAGGAGGCTTCAAACAACGTTTTCTTTAACCAGCTTAAGATCTGTTTCTTTAGCTGGTGCTGGTGGGTGCTACGGGGACAGGAGCCGCTTACCAGCCTGATAGGCTGTGACTTCCTGCTTCTTCTTTGCTCATGGCTGCTGCTGCTTACTCAAGGAAAAGACCTCAGACCTGACAATATGGCTACAGAAAGAGACCTTATCCTTACAGCTGGGCACCTGGGCAGAGCTAGGACACCAGTGCAAATAAAGCCTGTTCTGGGCGGCTTTCCCCCATGCCATCAGTCGCTAGCAGGGACGAGTGTGGTCACCTAAGTTCCCTCTAAGCTGCGCGGCTGTGCAGCAGCCTATAAAGGGCCGCGCAGTCCTCTCCCCCAGCCCCAGAGCTGCTGCAGGGAGAGAGATCTGGGGGGAGCTCCCTCCTGCACCCCAACCCCCTCATCCCCATCCCAGAGCCCGTACGCTCCGCCAGAGCTCTCACCCTGCCCCCACACCCCAACCCCCTGCCCCAGCCCTGAGCCCCCTCCCACATGGTGAACCCTCATCCCTGGCCTCACCACAGAGCCTTCACCCCCAGCCGGAGCCCTCACTCCCACACCCCAACCCTCTGCCACGGCCTCACCCAGGGATCTGATCCGACCGTGACACCCACGGGTTAGTTGCTCCAGACCGGGGGGACGGTTTCCACATTAAGTGTCAGCGTGGTGCCTAAGCTGTTCTCTGCATTGCCCCGCCCCGCCCCCCAGTCTAAACGTGACCAGGTTTCCAAGGGTAGCTGCGCCCTGGCTTTGCTGCACCGGCCCTGCTTGGGCCAGCGTTGCGGTGTGGGAGCGTCAGGAGCGCTCTGCCTCCAAGGCCTTTCGAAGCCTGGGCCCTTGGCCTCCCATTCTGCTACTGGCCATGCTGATCTCCTCCAGAAGTGGGGCCCAGAGGCTATGCCCACAGATGCTGCAACTCGGGGTGGGGGGCTGCAGCACCTCCACACTTGAAGGGGTTTCCATTAAATCCAGGGTTCACAGTTTGGCTCAATGGCTCTCAGCACCCGCCACCAGATGCGCTGTTCCAGTGCCCCTGGCTGCACCACTCCGTCATTTCCCTGGACACCAGGCTTGGCGGCGCTGAGAGTTTCTTTCATTAGCCCCTGCCCCCCCCCAGACTTTAGCTGTATTGCATGCAACTAAGATAACACCAAGTGCCGGGGCGCCCACAGGGAAACAGACTGCACAGCAGGTGTGGCGAGATTACTTCCAAGCAGAAAGAAAAGGTCAATTAATGGATGATGCCCCAGCTCTGCGAAAGACTGAATTTTGATCTATGAGCCACCATGACAGCTGTGTCTGAGACAACGCAGATCACCCAGCACGGGACAAAGCATCCTCTGCTAGGGAGCAAACTTCCAGAAGCAATCAGGTGAATCTAAAGTCTTGAGTTGGTAGGAAACACAGCAAAGCCTCTTCAAAAGGGCTTTTCCAGCAAAAGAATGACTCATAACGACACTCCCTTCTACCCAATGAACCCGACCAACCTCCCAGATGCGACAAATAAAGAGAGAGAAACAAAATCCCTACCCTAAAATCCCTTCCTTTGACCCCGAAAAGAGCAATGTGCCAGATACTCCATGAAGTCAACTCGGGTCTTCACTATTGCTATAGATGTTTGCTTGAAAGTTGCTGAGAGGGTGGTAATGGGCAGGACTATAAAACCAGACAGTCACAAAACACTTTTGGGGACCTAGTTCGGGGTCCTCTTTTGATGTTGAAAGTCTTGTACAGCAGAAATAAAGAATCATGGAACTGAGGTCAGACAGTTCTTTACCCTCAAGGAAGGAATTCTGCGGCATTTTAAGTCTCCTGTATAAATCCCTTCACACACACACACCCGCCTTTGGTCCCCCGGTTTGGGTCTGGATCCTATGTAGTTGGTTCAGAGGGGTGGGCAGCAGCTTTTGTATATACTTGGGAAGGGTGATTCATCACAGAGGTTTGACTTTGGCATCCCAATTTCAGGTCAGCAGGCTGCGAAGTCACGTACCATACAATTTGCACCATGTAACACAACTGATGCATCTTAATCTGTATGGGTTTTAAGTGTTTATCTCACAAAGGTAGTAAGATCTGTAGTGAATGTGTTGTCTCAGACAATGGAGAGATGCACTTTCAAGGGCAAGTGGGAAAGGACAATGGGCAGGAGAATCAAGCCCCAGAACTCAACAGCAGTGTGGATTCCTCCATCTCGCACTCCAGAAGGAGAATGGGGAACGGATGGCTGTATCGAGTCCGACATTCCAACACAGGGAATCATTGTGTTCCCATTCCCCCGCCTCAAGATTTGGGATCAGTGGCTTACCCATCCTTGGGGAAGGAGACCTGAGAGCACTCGTGTCTTTGCTGGGTCACTGATGGTCTTGAGGGTTTGTGCTGTTTGTCACTAAGTCTCCCAGCGTTTGGAGAGCTCTGTTTGGAGAGCCCGTTGCCAATTGTGCCCACATATCTATTCAGGGGACACCATCACAGGGCCTAATAACATCAGCCACACTATCAGAGGCTCGTTCACCTGCACATCCACCAATGTGATCTATGCCATCATGTGCCAGCAATGCCCCTCTGCCATGTACATTGGTCAAACTGGACAGTCTCTACGTAAAAGAATAAATGGACACAAATCAGATGTCAAGAATTATAACATTCATAAACCAGTCGGAGAACACTTCAATCTCTCTGGTCACGCAATCACAGACATGAAGGTCGCTATCTTAAAACAAAAAAACTTCAAATCCAGACTCCAGCGAGAAACTGCTGAATTGGAATTCATTTGCAAATTGGATACTATTAATTTAGGCTTAAATAGAGACTGGGAGTGGCTAAGTCATTATGCAAGGTAGCCTGTTTCCTCTTGTTTTTTCCTACCCCCCCCCCCCAGATGTTCTGGTTTAACTTGGATTTAAACCTGGAGAATGGTCAGTTTAGATGAGCTATTACCAGCAGGAGAGTGAGTTTGTGTGTGTATGGGGGTGGGGGGGATGTGAGAAAACCTTGATCTATGCAGGAAATAGCCCGACTTGATTATGTAAAGAGTTGTCACTTTGGATGGGCTAGCACCAGCAGGAGAGTGAATTTGTGTGGGGGGGTGGAGGGTGAGAAAACCTGGATTTGTGCTGGAAATGTCCCACCTGTTGATCACTTTAGATAAGCTATTACCAGCAGGACAGTGGGGTGGGAGGAGGTATTGTTTCATGATTTCTGTGTGTATATAAAGTCTGCTGCAGTTTCCACGGTAAACATCTGATGAAGTGAGCTGTAGCTCACGAAAGCTCATGCTCAAATAAATTGGTTAGTCTCTAAGGTGCCACAAGTACTCCTTTTCTTTTTGTATTCTGTACAGGAACCCAACAACTCTTGGGCCAGATGTTTAACTTTCCCTAAGGCTCTCCCTGAATTCTCCCTTGTGTTCGGATGAAGGACAAGGGGTGGGAATAAAATCACAGTTGAATATTGATTGAGTTACAAATAATTGCCCAGCTGCGAGGTCTCCTGTCTTCCTTTCCTTGGGCAGGATGTGAGATCCCTAAGCCTGGCATCCTGTCCACGAGGGGAGGACACATGCCGGCTGCTGTGGTCATGAGTGGCCGTAGTAATGCTGCTTGACTCCTGGCAGTTGCTCCCTGGGCCGGTAGCTTAAGGGAAGGATCTCGTGGTTTCTCATCTTTCTGAAAGGCCCCATGGTGCCCCCCCATATGGTCCCCAAGGGCCTGGGAGCACCGGAGCCAGCTATTCAGGCAGAACCTGACGTGCCAGGGGCCAGGGGCACAGGGCACTGCTGGCCTGCCCTGCTCGCAACTCCCCCCCCGCGCCAGGGGTTCCCCCCCCATTGCCAGGAGTCTCTGCCCCCCCCCACACCAGGTGTCCCCCCCATTGCCAGCGGTCTCTGCCCCCCCCACACCAGGTGTCCCCCCCATTGCCAGGAGTCTCTGCCCCCCCACCAGGGGGTCTCCCCCCCATTGCCAGGGGTCTCTGCCCCCCACCAGGGGGTCTCCCTCCCCATTGCCAGGGGTCTCTGCTCCCCCCACACCAGGTGGCCCCCCATTGCCAGGGGTCTCTGCCCCCCCCACACCAGGTGACCCCCCATTGCCAGGGGTCTCTGCCCCCCACCAGGGGGTCTCCCTCCCCATTGCCAGGGGTCTCTGCCCCCCCACCAGGGGGTCTCCCTCCCCATTGCCAGGGGTCTCTGCCCCCCCACCAGGGGGTCTCCCCGCTATTGCCAGGGGTCTCTGCCCCCCCACCAGGGGGTCTCCCCGCCATTGCCAGGGGTCTCTGCCCCCCCACCAGGGGGTTCCCCGCCCCCGCTCCTGGGGGACGGGGGGGGGCGAGGTCAGGGCCAGGGCGCGTGCAGCTGGGAGCGGGGCGCATGCGCCCTCCCGGCAGTTTGCTGCCCCTCAGGTGAGGGGAGATGGGCGGGGTGGGGGGTCACGTGTCCACCCGGCATCACTTCCGGCTGCATTCACTTCCGGTGTCGCTGTGAGCGGGCTGCCTTCGCCTCCCGGGGTGGGAGCGGGCGCTGGGGGGCCTGGGGTTGGGGCGGGGCCGGGGTCGCTGTGGGGAGTTGGGGCGGGACCTGGGTTCAGAGCTGGGGCGGGGGTCACTGTAGGGCTGGGGTTGCTGCGAGGAGCAGGGCCTGGGGTTGGAGCGGGGGCTGGGCCTGGGTTCAGAGCGGGGGCAGGGGTCGCTGTAGGGAGTGAGTGGGGGGGGCCTGGGGTTGCTGTGGGGAGTGAGTGGGGTTGGGGTTGCTGTGGGGAGTGAGTGGGGTTGGGGTTGCTGTGGGGAGTGAGTGGGGTTGGGGTTGCTGTGGGGAGCACGGGCTGGGCTGGGGTTGGAGCGGGGGCGGGGGCTGGGCCTGGGGTTCAGAGCTGGGGCAGGGGTCGCTGTAGGGAGTGTGTGGGGGGGGCCTGGGGTTGCTGTGGGGAGCACGGGCTGGGCCTGGGTTCAGAGCGGGGGCGGGGGCTGGGCCTGGGGTTCAGAGCTGGGGCAGGGGTCGCTGTAGGGAGTGGGGGGGGGGGGCTGGGGTTGCTGTGGGGAGCACGGGCTGGGCCTGGGGTTGGAGCGGGGGCTGGGCCTGGGTTCAGAGCGGGGGCAGGGGTCGCTGTAGGGAGTGAGTGGGGGGGGCCTGGGGTTGCTGTGGGGAGTGAGTGGGGTTGGGGTTGCTGTGGGGAGCACGGGCTGGGCTGGGGTTGGAGCGGGGGCGGGGGCTGGGCCTGGGGTTCAGAGCTGGGGCAGGGGTCGCTGTAGGGAGTGTGTGGGGGGGGCCTGGGGTTGCTGTGGGGAGCACGGGCTGGGCCTGGGTTCAGAGCGGGGGCGGGGGCTGGGCCTGGGGTTCAGAGCTGGGGCAGGGGTCGCTGTAGGGAGTGGGGGGGGGCTGGGGTTGCTGTGGGGAGCACGGGCTGGGCCTGGGGTTGGAGCGGGGGCTGGGCCTTGGTTCAGAGCGGGGGCAGGGGTTGCTGTAGGGAGTGGGGGGGGGGCTGGGGTTGCTGTGGGGAGCACGGGCTGGGCTGGGGTTGGAGCGGGGGCTGGGCCTTGGTTCAGAGCTGGGGCAGGGGTCGCTGTAGGGAGTGGGGGGGGGCTGGGGTTGCTGCGGGGAGCAGGGGCTGGGGTTGGAGCGGGGGCTGGGCCTGGGTTCAGAGCTGGGGCGGGGGTCGCTGCAGGGGGGCGTGGGGTTGCTGCGGGGAGCAGGGCCTGGGCCTGGGGTCGGAGCTGGGGCTGGCATCCCCCTGCGGGCTCCCTCTGCCCATGTGACGCCACCCCCATCCCAACTGCCGTGGCGGTGTGTGGGGGGAGCCCACACCGGGCCGCCAGGCCGAGCCCCCGGGGGAAGCGGGATGGAGAAACGGGCCCGCCAGAGATGTCGCGGCGCCCATGCGAGTTCGCAGGTGAGGCCCAAACTGTGCTTCTCCCAGCGAGAAATGGCATGAACCATGTCCCGGCTGGGGGATAGCACATGCCCAGAGTGGGGATCCAGGCCACCATTTGCAAGTGATGAGTTTCTATTGCAGAATCTATTATTATTATTCACATTTGTGAGGGTGAGGCCCCAGAGTCAACCAAGGATGGGGCCCCATTACCATGGGTGGTGACATGTGAGCCAGGAAGCCTCCAGGTGGACTCTCAGGATTGTCTTTTACCTGGTAAATGGATCCGTTAGCTCTGGAGTCTAGAGGAGACCGGAAGCCTGGAGACCCATGACCCTGTTGTGACAAGCCATGTGTCAGAGTACAGCTGCACCGCATCATGGCATTGACAGAGCTGCCGCTTTCAGTCCATTTAGGAACGCAGATGTCCGCTGTAACTCTCCACCCCCTTCACTGACATTGCATGTAGATCTGTCCTCGCTCATCGGTTCAGATTGGCTGGTGAATCAGAATTTGCCCTCTGCTTGCTGTCCTGGGGGCAGATTTTGGGGGATTGCCTTTCTGATTTTGATCTCCTTAGTGTTTTACTTGTTTCTGCCCTACTCTTTGCAGTTTTCCTTTCTGAGAGATCCTTTCTCCTGACTGCTGGATGTGATCTTGTCTGGGTTCTCTCTCCATTCTGCAGACGATGGGCTTGAGAGTGACTGTGAGAATGAGAAAACTCTACGGGAAGATCCTGGAAAGGTGAGCGCCAATGAGATCTTTTCAGACTGCTCCATGGGCAATGTTTCCCAGAGTCTGGACCAGGGAAAAGACAGTGAAAGTCAGCATGGGTTCAAACGCAGCAGAGAAAATCCACATGGAACCGGTGGGGCAAATCCACTCTCTGCGAGAGACGTCTCAAGAAGTGCAAAGATGTTGCTGTGCACTAGAGCCCAGCTCAGAGGGGAGAGAGACCCTATAAACGTGAGGAATGAGGCAAAAGCTCCTGGCAGTGCCCAGCCCTTATCAAACACCAGGGAATCTGTATAGGAAAGAAGCCCTACAAATGCATTGCGTGTGGGAGGAGCTGCCAGCTGAGCTCAGCGCTCATTAAACACCAGAGCACCAACTCCGCGAAGAAACCCTCCAAGTGCCTTGGCTGCGAGAAGCCGTTCAGCTGGTGCTCCGCACTCCTAAGATGCCAGAGGAGCCAGGCTGAGCAGATCCCCTGCCATCCCACTGAATGTGGGGAGAGCTTCCAGCAGCGCTCTGCCTTTGCCAGACACCAGAGAATCCACTGGGCGGAGAAAAGGTATGAGCGTGCTGACTGCGGGAAGGCCTTTGGGCAGAGCTCGGAACTGATCAGACATCAGAGAATCCACACCAGCGAGCGACCCTACACATGCGCCAAGTGTGGAAAGAGCTTCTCTTGGAGCTCAACCTTCGTCACGCACTGGAGGATCCACACAGGCGAGAGACCCATCAGTGCAGGGAATGTGGGGAGTGCTTCAACTGGAGCTCCACCCTCCTCGTCCACCAGAGGATCCATAAGGGGCAGAGACCCTACAAATGCACCGAGTGTGGGAAAGGCTTCAGTCACAGCTCAGCTCTCATTCAGCATCAAATAACGCACACGGGAGAGAGACCCTGGACCTGCTCTGAGCGTGGGAAGAGCTTCGGTCAGAGCAAATCCCTCCTTGCCCATCAGAGAACAGGCCCTATGGGTGCAGCGAGTGTGGGAAAGGCTTCCCGCGAAGTGTGGAGCTTCTCCAACACCAAGTTATCCACCTAGAGGACAGACCCTACAAATGTAGCGCCTGCAGGAAGAGCTTCAACAGCAGCTCGAACCTGACCAAGCATCAGTGAATCCACGCTGGGGAGAAACCCTACAAATGTGACGTGTGCGGGGAAGGCTGCAGCCCATGGCCCATCAGAACCCATACGGGCAAGAGGCCCTATAAATGTCCCAGTTGTGAACAAAGGTTTAGGTGGCGCTCAACACTTATCAGACATCGGAGAATCCATGTGGAGCCAGTTGCTCTGGGGGCATTTTCGTAAAACCACCAGGGAGCTATGTTCTGTTAAGCAGGGAGCCTGGGGGCTGCACAAGAAGGGCTGTGTTTGCTGTGGACCCCTCCCCAGGAGGGAGTAAAAGGAGGCAGCCCAAGACTTGAGCATTCACCTGCTGAGAGAGGAAATGTAGTTATTATAGAGGAAAAAACATCGTAAAAACTCATCAGCTACATACCTCCGAGCTGCTTGGATAGCAGGTCATAGCCAGTGTGCTGGGGCCAGTTTTGGGGTGACTGCCTGATTCTAAGTGGGCACCAAAAAAGTAGTCATAAAAATAATCTGGTGTTCAATGATAGTCTAAATGTGAATTGTGAAAAAATAGCTCTGTGCTGTGAGGGGGAGAGACTGTGCAGAGCAGGGGTGAGTTACTGAGGGGACAGCGAGAAGACAGAGGCGAGCTAGCCGTGAAAGAAAGCAGAACTGCTAAATTCAAATATATGGAGCTGTAGCCCCTACTCATTCATGCTGGCGCGGCCCTGTGGATTTCTCATGCTGTGTTGGCCACAGCTGAGTGCAGTGGAATTTGCATCGTGCCTGTGTCCAGGTCCATGACTTACAAAAACCGAATCCATACACTGGAGGCGAGCTTAGGCCAGTTGGGACGGGAGCTCGCTCATCCTAGGGACTGCGAGAACAAATGACCTGCTGTGCCTCCAGGCTGCAGAGGGGGTGATGCTGATCAGTGAGACTGGCTGCTTTCTCTTAGGAATGGCATAAAACCATTCTAGCCTGCTTGAAACATGTAAAATAGGTTTGTGGGGGGTGGTTGTTTTTTTTAAAGCCCTCCCCCGGCATTTCTGCAAAGGCTCCCTTTGATCAAGGCAACTACCTCACCCCTTTCCTTGGTCTGTATCTGCTGTAGGCCCCATTACACAGGCAGTGCTTTTAGCAGCCTCGTTGCTGTCTCACTTGAACTGTCAGAAATACCATGTTTGGGGACGTGGGATTTCCCTGGGGACGAGAGAGTTTCCAGTGTGACCAGTGGTCGGAAGGTGCAGGCCTCCTCCAGCTGTGACTGTACAGGAGGTTCCTAGTTGGTTTGATGGTCAGATACACCCGCCACGGCTGTGGTCATGAGCCGGAGTGTGTAACTGAGCTGGAGTTAGTGTATTGAATGATCCCTGTGGCACAGGCTCAACACCCTCTAAGCAGGGGCTGTATGTGTCTCCATCCCTTTCATGCAGCTCCCTGGTTCCCTGAAACAGTCATTGCTTATGCCACCCACCCCACTGCAGCCTCACTGGGGAGATCAAAAATGAAGCCATCCCGTGGTCCAGAACCTGCCTGAGCTCATAGTTCTGGGCAGGGACGGGAGCTGCCTTCTCTCTGTGAGACTGGCTGTGAACACTGCCCTGAGTCCGGTGTGTTTTGGGAGCAGCGGGGTAGTCACACGCTACAGCATTTCTCATCCTTGTGGATGGTATTTATCCCAGAGCCAAGGGCAGTGGTTAACAGGTGGGAGTTTTGCGGGGTGTGTGTGTGTCTGTGTGTTTGAACAGGAGGGACCAATGAAAGTGTAGAATTGCTGAGCCTGGAGACTTTTGAACATTTTACATAACTAACACTCACATAATCAGTGAGGTGACAGGCAGGCTTTGAGGGCCAAAGCTGGGGCAAATGCCCTCAGGCCCTCCTGTTAAGGGCTGGTCCTGGACCAGTGAGGAGGGAGGACGGAAAGCTCACGCTCCCTGAGTCCTAGTAGCTACATCCCCCAGGCCCAGAGGTGTGTGCCTGCCTCAGCTAGGGTGGGAAGGCAGAAGAGGTTGAGTATTTCCATGCTTTGATGGGGGTGAGCTTCCTGCACTGGGGAGGAGATGAGTCCAGTTTGCTATGGGGCACTGACTGATCACATGAGTTTGGGAGGCTGACTGGTGATTTTTCCACTCATGGGATTGGCAATGCTGATCTTGCTCACCAGGTGGCTTTTCCCAAAGAGCTTGCAGCACTAATTGTAAGTACAAGGTAACTCATTAGTAATAGCACACGAGTAACAGACTGTCACCACAGTGCTAGTTATTTCTAGCAATTATGTTTTCACACTTTTACTTGCCTGTCAGGTATTTTCTACATTCATAGTTTACCGTTTAACAGAGTGGCAAAAGCAACAGGTTAATCACTGTCAGAATTTTGACTTAATCTCAGTGCACAGAATATAGTAATATATACCATTTGTGGATTCTTTGGTCATCCAGCTGTATTATTTAACAAAGAGACTTAAATCAAAAAGCATGAACAGATGAAACTCTTACAGAATGGCGTTCCTTTTTCTTTGAGTCTTACTTTAAATCTCTGCTCTAAAAGGACGCTTAAAAAAATTAAGCTTTAATGTCTCTCCTATAAAGAAAGAAAACGTAAAATTCCCCAAAGCCCCCTAGCGTGCTAAATCGTCCAATCCAACTCCAGTCAAGTAACAAAAACCCGTCAGGTGACACCACATATTTTAAACCCATACGGAGTGCTAAACTGAAAACAACCCATTTAAATAGAGCTTAGTGTGCAAAGCCTGGTGTGAAACCAAAATTCAGGTTTCTTACAATCTCCATAAGAAAGTACCCACACTGTGTTGTCAAACACTGCTAATTGCTGGGGTGTTACATTGAAGTGTACAGCCAGAATGATCCTGATAAATTCTTCAAAGCAACAACGGGTCAGTAGACAAGAGCTAAGAGGTTCACAAAAGGTGAATCCCAATGCTAATTAAAGTGAAACTGCCCATTAACAGATGCATATAAAAGTTAGTACATTTCTTTAATTGTGGAGCTATGACACCCTGGCCCCACCCCAGAGCCTTCACCCCCCCTGCACCCTAAACCTCTGCCCCAGCTCTGAGCCCCCTCCCACATGCTGAATCCCTTGGCCCCACCCCTTCCCACACATCACCTCCATATTGGTGCGCATAACAAAATTCATTCTGCACATGGATGTAAAAAATTAGAGGGAACATTGGCTGTCAGGTGCTAGTACAATCAGCATCACTTAACAGTAACAGGGATGCTCTTGCAGTTAGAGGACTGGACTGGAACTAAGGATCACCTGGCTCATTTCACAACTCTGCCATGTAATTCCTGTGTGATCAAGGTCAGGCAACTTACCTGTTGTTGCCTCAGCTCCTCATTAGTAAAGTGGAAATCAGTGATACTTCCCTATTTCACAGGAGTTTGATGAAGATAAGCTCATTATTATTTACAAAGAGCTCAGGAACTACAGGGGAACAACACCCTTGCCCACAAAAACTGTTTTATCATTCAATCCTTTCAAGACTAACATCTTCATGCAGGTTTATGAATCACATTAGGACTTTAAATAGCAAAAAAATCCCACATCTGCTGCTGTTTCAAAGACGTGTGGAACAACGTCCATTACAAAAGTGGCTAGGCTACCTGGATCCCCGCCCTCTTGGATCGCAGGCAGGTGCTAAATGCCTAAGTGCAGATATTGTAAACAGGAAATGAACACACAAATTGGAACGGTTCAAGCTGGGCCCAGTGCCACGAAGAGTGAAGAATCCCTCAATCCCACTGGCACTAGTGGTTGATAACACATACACGGCAGGACTGGATCCAAGTTGCCAACTCCATCGCTCCTGCTAGGGAGGAAAGTACAACATGATGGTGAGATGTTGTTTGATTTCATCGGATCTGTGCCCTGGTATTTGCATATACCCAAGGTAGATGTTTAATTACACTGGTTCCAGGCATAACAAAAAAGAACAGAATTGATAAAGGTACATTGAAACCTAATCACTTATCAAGTCTGAAAGACCTAGGTAAAACCTTTCAAACCTCACTGCCTAAAATTAGGCATCTCAATTTGAAGAGCTTAATAAAGCTAAGTAGGCTTTCAGTGGGGCTGAGCACCCACCAAACCTCTGAAAACCAGATGGGGTTTTTTGTGTGCACTTTAATATACAGTTAGGTGCAAAGTTTGACATTTTTGGACATGTCACCAGATACTGCATAATCATTTCATACAAACTTTGCATCATCTTTATTCCTCAGAAGTAAAACAAAAATATAACAAGAACAGGGCAAGAAACTCCCTAGCACAGCCACAAAGAACTTTCATTGTAAAGGTATTTATATTTATGTAGAACAATGCAAACATATAGGCCTCAATTCTCTGTGCATTTATTTCTCCACTTGAGGCACGAACAGGACAGCGACAGGGTTTAAAGTCACCTTCGTTGTAGGTCAGCTCAGAGTCTGCCTGGCCCCCAAGTAATGAAGTTAAAGCAACCTCAAATATACACTGCTAATTCATATTCTAACTCCATATAGTGTACTTACTGGTTTAACTTTTTTTAGGATAAGAAAATATGACTATAATGCTATCGTATTCTAGCAGCGTGCAGTCTAGACCGGACAGGGTGATGTGCGTGGCAACTGAAACTTCTGATCATTTGTTGCTGCTGCCACAAGCTCCTTAGCTACTCCTGTCTGCAAAAATCCAGCAAACTCGGCACATGTCATTTTATAGTTGAAGTGCACGAACAGCTCAGCTTTCACCATGTCCACCTGGAGCCGAGTCCTTTCATCAGCCCACAAGTTCTTCATAACGCTGAAAACGCGTTCCACAAATGCGTTGCTGGGTGGAACAGCAAACACGTGCTGCACAATTCTAAGCAAGTTTGGGGCCTCGCAGCACTTAAAGAGCTCTACCCACACCTCAGAGACATTGATTTGATGGTGACGCTCTTGCTGCTGGCACTGTGTCGATTCAGCATCGTTTATTGAACTCTTGAGGATTGGTAGCACATCATTCAATACGCACATTTCTGTAAATAATTCATCTATGTTCACTTGAATGTTCAAGTTTGTAGACAACGCGCACAGTTTGTCTAGCTGAAGAGGCTCGTCCAGATTGAGTGGTGCACACAACTTATAGAAAGAGTTTTCGCTGAAATCAAACCACTTTTCCAGGTACTGTAGCATGCGTGTGTAAGCCCGCTGGGCATCGCCAACAAATTTATTCTGCTCATTAAGTGGTAGCTTCTTCAGGAACTGTGTCACTTTGTACCCATAGAAGCCTTTCTCTTGTCGATTCTGAATCTCTCTTCTCAGCTTGTTGAATATAGCATAGAGTTCGGTTACCTGAATGTAATCACTTTCAAGAACCTTTATGGTGTTGTTAAATTGGCTCATAATGTTGTGCACAAAGTAGATGTACAGTTCGGGAAGCGTAACAGTTTCATCATCAGAAACTGTGTCCTCTTGCTCAGCAAGAAAGGCCCATACTGCGCGGCTTACATCTTCCTCTCCTTTGTTCACAAAGTAAGATTTGAGTGCAGGCCAATCCTTCAGTAACCTGTCTACGGCAGTGAAAAGGGTCAGAAAACGTTTAGGTGCCTGGTGTAAGATTTCTAAGTATTCTGTCTCCATGAAGTCAAAGAATTCTTTAAGTTCACTGATATTCTTTGCACTGGATGAGAATTCACTGAAGACCTTGATGACCAAATATTCTACATCGTAAGAGAGCATATTCAAGCCATGTTTCGCTGTATTGTGTACTATGTGAGCACTGCAATACCCTGGCACAAGGTTTGGTAAATCCAACATTTGTTTTAGGTGCAGAAAAACAGACTTATTTTCTCCAAAATTGACTGCTCCATATGCCACAATTTTATTCTGTATCAGACCGGAATTTTGAAGACAATTTCTTAAGTTGTTTGCGATTGCCTCTGATGTTTCGTCTGCATCCTCAAAAAAGTCTATGATAGACATGCAGAGTCCCCTATCTTTATTAAAATAGCGGACGGCAACTGGGAATAATACAGTGTTCCCTTTATTAGACGCATCTGTCGCCATTGAGAAAGGTGTTGATCCAATGTCTTGCACAGCCAGTTTCAATGAATGGGGTGCTAATACAGTCTCAATCAAAGCTTCTGCTTTTGTCATTCCACAGTGAATTTTGGAAGCTATCTTGGAATCAGGGAAAATGGAGTGGTACAGTTTATTTCCACAATCTTGAGAACGGTAGCTGTGGTGGTGTTTAACTCCGTGATATGTTAAAAGCAATTCAGCCGTGCATATGTGTTGTTCTTTGGCGTTATCAGTCTTTATGGAGACTTTATTGCTAGTACTGGACCATACCTGTCCTTGTACTTTGATTCTGTGACCTTTTGTCTCTGCATGATGCTTAATAGCTTTTACAGAATCAAACTTAACCGTGAATTGAACACGACAAATAGAACAATATCCCGAGTCTTCACTTGCCTTTGTAAGCCAGTTCCGATACTCTGGGAGTTGTAGCCACTCATCTTTAAAAGAGCAGAGCCTTCGACTCTTTTTCTTTTCGGGTTCCGCCATTTCACCCTCGCGCTAGTCTGGCTGCAAGCACAGGTCAGCCACCAGATAAAAGTGTTGAGCGTGTGTGGCAGTTGCTCCCCGCTGCTTGTGGTGGCGCACTAAAAAAGTTATTCAAAGAGTCAATCCCCTGGTTTTTGGCCGATTGAGTACGCTAATTACAGGTTTTATTTGTTACAGGACGCTAGAAGAAGATAGACAATCGTGGTAACTCACTTTTGGTGTCCGGTCAATACTTCTGACTAGAGACTGCACCGGTCCCCTTAAAACTGGACTTTTTATATATTAGCCTCTCTAATTTGTCACAAGCTGTTTTCAGTGCAGCTAAAGTTAACAGCGGTATTTTGACCAGCTTGGGTAACATCCAGTTCTGCAAGGACATCTCTGTGTATTTGCATCAGTTCAGTTAGCACCACCCTGGGGAGAGCATTAACCGCTGCGGCTAGCACATCAAACGGCATGCTTACAGTGTCCCCATTTTTCATGTTTGGTAGAGTATTATTAAGCCATGACAAAATGACGTGAAAACGATAATTTAACAATATAATTTACATTGGATACCAGCTGCTCTCAAGATTAACAAAACAAGGCCCTAACATGTTGATATATTAAGTCAACTGTATTAAGATAAGAGTCAGAGTCTGGTTTTAACCTTTAAGACAGAAAACCCCCAGCCAGAAGACAGCACACAGAGAATTTAGTTCATAAGTCAACACCCCCCCCCCAGTGTTTATATTTACGTATTAGGTACCAGTCATTCCTTAGAACCTTCCAGTGACTGAGAAGCTGTAATTGTCACGGGTTTCTCAGGCTCGCCTTCATTTGTTGGTACTACATTGACTCAACACATGGTATCTGTTGTTCAAACCTCTGCTGAATGTTGTGTCAGAGAAGTCAGGACAGGGGCAATAGGGGGCAGAGCACTGTGGGAGCAGTCCCTGGAGCCAGAGGCAGCATCGGTCCCTGGGCCGAGGGCATTCGGAGCACGATTGGGCGTAGGTGGGGGTTGATTCCTGGAGCAAGGGGTAGGGTTGCCACCCGTCTGGGTTTTTGGCTTCTGTGTCCAGGTGCGATGATGCTGGAGAGAGCCGGGGCCTGGGAAGCTGAGAAGGCAGGATGGGCCATTATGGATAGTGGACCCGGCCATGCTCCTCAAATGCTGTGCGCTGGCAGGATCCCTCCCCCAGGTCCAGGGGCACCATTTAGGAAGGGGAGAGGAGTATTTGCCCTCCCCGCCCCCCCAAGATTCATACCCAAGCCTTGACATGCAGGAGTGCTGGCCCTTTAAGACAGGCACACGGAGGAGTGTGTGTGTTTGTGCACGCAGGAGTCACACAATCCCTAACCCTGAGCTCAGCGATGAAAGTAAGCTGGCGCGGTCCAGTACAGCATACCGGTAAGAGCCGGTACACAGCTGACCATACCAGCAGGGCCGCTGATGATGGGGGCCAAAGGGGCAGCTTCCCCAGGGCCCGGCAATTTAAAAGGGCCCAAGGCTCCCGGCAGTGGCCGGGAGCCCCGGGATAGCGCTAGTGGCGGAGATGGCAAAGAGCCCCAGTCCCTTTAAATCGCTGCTGGACCGTGCTGAAGGGCTGGCCGGTGGAGTCTGGCCCCAGCCCCGCCCCTTCCACCCAAGGGCCCCCCCCCCCTTCCGGTTGAGCCGCCCCCGCACCTTGCTCAGGATCCCGGCTGCCCTGTGTACTGGAAAGTCCCTTAAATTGCTTTCACCCAGCCTGAGCTGTCAATCAGCTGGTGGCTCCTTTGACTCCTTTCTCGTGCCCATCGCTCTGCACAGTGCTGTGCCTCCCCTGGCCAAAGCCTTGAGTTTGCACTACCTGTGGTGAACTTTCCGGGGGAGGGGGAGGGGAGGGTGGGTTGCTGGTCCCTGGATCCTGCATCTCCTTCATCCTCCAGCCTACCAATTACAAAGTTCCCTTCCCCCCCAAAAGGGTTTGAACTAATGCCTTCAGACCCTCATCTGCTGAATGGATCTATGTCATCTTTGGTGAGTTCATCCTACTTTTGAGAGGCTTTCTAACCTTTCACAGCAGAAGTATATTGCAGTCTGCCAGGCAATCATGATGCCAGTAAAAGCCAGTGCTTTTACTGACACGATGTAGCTTTATTTTATTAGCTCCTCCACTGTTTTGCTGCCTTTTGTCGACAAAACTCTGTGGTGTAGACAAGACCTCTAATGCCTAAGACAGTGCCCTAAAGAAATTAAAGGAAAAAGCTCAGAGAGGGTAAAAGATGCCCAGCAGCAAGACAATGGGGGTAGTTCTACATTACCCAGAGGGGTTTCTTTTCAGATCTCTTCAGCTTCTAGTTTCATCTCCAGTGTTCCAACAAAAAGAGCAAGAGCTGCCCCCAGAATGCCCCGTCATTTACCTAGGCCCGAGTATTGGATGCTGATAACTTGTGATGTATGTGTTTAAGGATCTAGCCCTTGGTTGAACTTTATATCTAGGTACCGTCTTGTAAAATGGCTTGCTTTCCCCCTGGAAAGGTTCTCTTGTGGATGATCTCCATACATAGTTTTACCATAGTTAATTCATTGCAATTGGTCCTACACTAAGTCTAATGTTACTAGAAGGCAATGTTTGTTCCAGTCTTTACAGAAGTTCTATCAAGTAAGTTCTACTAATTAGGTACACTTTAATACTACCAGTAAGATGTGCTAAATGAATTGTTCACTATAGCATGCCACTTAGGGAGGTCTTTTAGCAGAGAATCCCTATCCATAGCTGTCTCTAGCACAGTTTCCAATGAAAATTGCAAATGGGCAAATTCTGCCCTCCTTTGCACTGCTGGAAATCGGAGTCACTGCATGGGTCTCAACCATTATTCTGAATTTGGAGTTGTGTAAATGAGAACAGAATATGGCCCATTTTATTTCATTTTTAGTTTTGATCTTACTGATGCAAGATTTTGAAAAATATATTTTAGCCTCCTTATTATACACCTAAGGTTCACTGAAATTCTACTACATTTAGCATTTCAATCAATCATCTGTGCATTGAAAAAGTAAGAGTACAGAAAGTACTGCTATTTAAAGTGCTTCAGTTGTGGGGTGCCATGAAACAACCTTTGCGTTAGGGTGTGATAAAATATTGTCATTCAAATCGCTGTAGTACCACAAGGTTTAAAGTAGTTTAAACTTTTCCGGAGTACTGTCAACCTGTGGAACTCCTTGCCAGAGGATGTTGTGAAGGCCAAGACTATAACAGCGTTCAAAAAAGAACTAGATAAAATTCATGGAGCATACGTCCATCAATGGCGATTAGCCAGGATGGGCAGGGGTGGTGTCCCTGGCCTCTGTTTGCCAGACGCTGGGAATGGGCGACAGGGGATGGGTCACTTGGTGATTCCCTGTTCTGTTCATCCCCTCTGGGGCACCTGGCGTTGGCCGCTGTCGGAAGACAGGACGCTGGGCTAGATGACCCAGTATGGTTTATGTACTGCACCCCTTGCAAGAGTCTGATTTGTCTTGGCCACCCCCACGTTTCACCTCACTTAAAAACGACTTGCTTACAGACCAGACAGGAACATACAAAAGCCCCACAGCCCCCTGGGGCTGAAGAAGGGCGCAGGGGCTCATTTCCCGCCCCCCGGCGATTCTAAAATGGGGGGCACTGGGGAGATGCACCCTTGTGCTGACAGTCGCCGTGCGTCTGAAGCCCGAGCTGGCCCTGCCCTGGCTAGCGCTTGCCCTGTGGCCCGGGGCAGGCGCAGGCTGAGATCGGGGGAGCCCCCGGGAAGAGCCCCGCGAGCCCTGAGATCGGGGGGGGCCCCCGGGGTGAAAGCAGCCGGGGAGCGGAGGCGGCGGCGGGTTTGTTCTGAAATCGATGCGCGGCTGCCCCCTCGCCCCCCGGCATCCCAGGGAGAGTTGCCCCCCGTCCCTGGTGCCCCCGCCCGGGCAGCGCCGCTACCTACCGGTGCGCGGGAGCCGCTGCTCTGCCGGCCCGGCGGCGCTTACTGCGGGGACCGGACGTTGGGTGTCCGGTCAGCCGCGCCGACCGGACACCGAACCGATCCCCTTTGCGCCCGCCCGCCCGCCGGGCTGCGGCCGCCCGAGCTCCAGGCGGACACGTTTGCGATACAAAGGCGTTTGCCTCGCTCCTCTCGCAGGACTACATGTCCCAGCATGCAACGCTGCCGGGCCGCCCCGGACCTGAGGGACCGGCCCGCGCCACAGCGAGGCGGGAAGCTTCCACCGGCGGGGCTGAGCGGGGCGTCAGTGCGCGGCATGCTGGGAGCTGTAGTTCCGGGCCGCGCGTGGCGCGTTGCCTGCTGGGAGCTGTCCCGCGGGTGGATTTCCTTTGCAGCCTATCAGAAGAGGGGCTGGCCCTTTGGAGGGCGGGATTGGCGTGCTCAGTTTGTGATTGGCTTCGTTTCCTGGGACGGCGGTGCCTGGTGGCCAATGAGAGGGCAGCCCCGGGGATCGGCGTCCAATGGGACCGGCGCGGGGGGCGGGCCCGGTGCGAAGCCAACGCGGCGGGACGGGAGCTGGCGGCGAAGCGGGGGGATGAGCGGGGAGCGGAGCCGGGAGATCCGCCGTGAGTGCGGGGCCGGGCCGGGATCTGGGGCGGTATCGGTGGGGCGGGGATGTGTGGGGCTGGGGTACTTGGGGAGGGGGGAATCGGGGTGTTTGGGGGGTAGGGGGTGAATGGGATGGGACAGGTGTGGATCTGAGGGGGTTGAGGTGGTGGGGATGTGTGGGGCTGGGGTACTTGGGGTGGGGCAGGGGGGAATCGGGGTGTTTGGGGGGTAGGGGGTGAATGGGATGGGACAGGTGGGGATCTGAGGGGGTTGAGGTGGTGGGGATGTGTGGGGCTGGGGTACTTGGGGTGGGGCAGGGGGGAATCGGGGTGTTTGGGGGGTAGGGGGTGAATGGGATGGGACAGGTGTGGATCTGAGGGGGTGGGGCGGTGGGTGGTATCGGTGGGGCGGAGATGTGTGGGGCTGGGGTACTTGGGGAGGGGGGATTGGAAGGGGTGGGGCAGGGGGGAATCGGGGTGTTTGGGGGGTAGGGGGTGAATGGGATGGGACAGGTGGGGATCTGAGGGGGTTGAGGTGGTGGGGATGTGTGGGGCTGGGGTACTTGGGGTGGGGCAGGGGGGAATCGGGGTGTTTGGGGGGTAGGGGGTGAATGGGATGGGACAGGTGTGGATCTGAGGGGGTGGGGCGGTGGGTGGTATCGGTGGGGCGGGGATGTGTGGGGCTGGGGTACTTGGGGAGGGGGGATTGGAAGGGGTGGGGCAGGGGGGAATCGGGGTGTTTGGGGGGTAGGGGGTGAATGGGATGGGACAGATGGGGATCTGAGGGGGTTGAGGTGGTGGGGATGTGTGGGGCTGGGGTATTTGGGGTGGGGCAGGGGGGAATCGGGGTGTTTGGGGGGTAGGGGGTGAATGGGATGGGACAGGTGTGGATCTGAGGGGGTGGGGCGGTGGGTGGTATCGGTGGGGCGGGGATGTGTGGGGCTGGGGTACTTGGGGAGGGGGGATTGGAAGGGGTGGGGCAGGGGGGAATCGGGGTGTTTGGGGGGTAGGGGGTGAATGGGATGGGACAGGTGTGGATCTGAGGGGGTGGGGCGGTGGGTGGTATCGGTGGGGCGGGGATGTGTGGGGCTGGGGTACTTGGGGAGGGGGGATTGGAAGGGGTGGGGCAGGGGGGAATCGGGGTGTTTGGGGGGTAGGGGGTGAATGGGATGGGACAGGTGGGGATCTGAGGGGGTTGAGGTGGTGGGGATGTGTGGGGCTGGGGTACTTGGGGAGGGGGGATTGGAAAGGATGGGGTAGGGGGCTGGGGGGGTGAATGGCATGGGACAGGTGGGGATCTGAGGGGGTGGGGCGGAGGGATGGGAGGGGGGTGTGGTGGGGCAGGGGGATGGGGAGTGAGTGGGCCGGGCGGGTGTGGATCTGAGGGGGTGGTATCGGTGGGGCGGGGATGTGTGGGGCTGGGGTACTTGGGGAGGGGGGATTGGAAGCGGTGGGGTGAGCAGTGGGTGGGGCAGGGGGAAATTGGGGTGTGTGGGGGGTGAATGGGGTGGGACAGGTGGGGATCTGAGGGGGTTGAGGTGGTGGGGATGTGTGGGGCCGGGTGTGGAGTGAGTTGGCTGGGCCGGGTGTGCATCTGAGGGGGTGCGGCAGTGTGTGGTATCAGAGGGGT